>NC_042962.1:45735870-45915870 GCF_901001165.1 Salmo trutta
CACTCACAAAAGTTCCAAAGGAATAGAGACATTTCAAATGTCATATTATGACTATGTACAGTGTTATAAAAATGTGCAAATAGTGGAAGTACAAAAGGGAAAAATCAATAAACATAAATATGAGCTGTATTTACAATGGCGTTTGTTCTTCACTGGTTGCCCTTTTCTTGTGGCAACACATCTTGCTGCTGTGAAGGCACATTGTGACATTCCACTCAATAGATATGGGAGTTGATCAAAATTGGATTTGTTTTTGAATTCTTTGTGGGTCTGTGTAATCTGAGGGAAATATGTGTCTCTAATATGGCAATACATTTGGCAGGAGGTTAGGAAGTGCAGATCAGTTTCACATAGCCTGTCTTCTCTTGAGAGCCAGGTCTGCCTATGGGGGGGCTCTCTCAATAGCAAGGCTATGCTCACTGAGTCTGTACATAGTCAAAGCTTTCCTTAATTTTGAGTCAGTCACAGTGATCAGGTATTCTGCCACTGTGTACTCTCTGTTTAGGGACAAATAGCATTATAGTTTGCTCTGTTTTTTTGTTCATTCTTTCCAATGTGTCAAGTAATTCTCTTTTTGTTTTCTCATGATTTAGTTGGGTCTAATTATGTCGCTGTCCTGGAGCTCTGGGGGGTCTGTTTGTGTTTTTGAAAAGAGCCCCAGGACCAGCTTGCTTAGGGGACTCTTCTCCAGGCTAATCTCTCTGTAGGTGATGGCTTTGTTATGGAAGGTTTGGGAATCGCTTCCTTTTAGGTGGTTGTACTTTAACGGATCCTTTCTGACTTTTGATCATTAGCGGGTATCGGCCTAATGCTCTGCAAGCATTATTTGGTGTTTTATGTTGTACACTGAGGATATTTTTGCAGAATTCTGCTGCAGTCTCATTTTGGTGTTTGTCCTGTTTTATGAATTCTTGGTTGGTGAGCGGACCCCAGACTTCACAACCATAAAGGGCAATGGGTTCTATAACTGATTCAAGTATTTTTAGCCAGATCATAATTGGTAGGTTGAATGTTATGTTCCTTTTGATGGCATAGAAGGCCCTCCTTGCCTTTTCTCTCAGCTCGTTCACAGCTTTTTGGAAGTTACCTGTGGCGGATGCTGATGTTAAGGCCGATGTATGTAGATTTTTCTGTGTGCTCTAGGGCAACAGTGTCTAGATGGAATTTGTATTTGTGGTCCTGGTAACTGGACCTTTTTTGGAACACCATTATTTTGTCTTACTGTGATTTACTGTCAGGGCCCAGGTCTGTCAGGGCCCAGGTCTGTCAGGGCCCAGGTCTGACAGAATCTGTGCAGAAGATCTAGATGCTGCTGTAGGCCCCTCCTTGGTTGGGGACAGAAGCACCAGATCATCAGCAAACAGTAGACATTTGACTTCAGATTCTAGTAAGGTGAGGCCGGGTGCTGCAGAGTGTTCTAGTGCCCTCACCAATTCGTTGATATATATGTTGAAGAGGGTGGGGCTAAAACTGCATCCCTGTCTCCCCCCACGGCCCTGTGGGAAGAAATGTGTGTTTTTTGCCAATTTTAACCGGATACTTGTTGTTTGTGTACATGGATTTTATAATGTGGTATGTTTTCCTACAACACCACTTTCCATCCCTTTGTATAGCAGACCCTCATGCCAAATTGAGGCAAAAGCTTTTTTGAAATCAACAAAGCATGAGAAGACGTTGCCTTTGTTTTGGTTTGTTTGTCAATTATGGTGTGCAGGGTGAATACGTAGTCTGTCGTATGGTCATTTGGTAAAAAGCCAATTTGACAGTTGCTCAGTACATTGTTTTCACTGAGGAAATATACAAGTCTGCTGTTAATGATAATGCAGAGGATTTTCCCAAGGTTGCTGTTGAACGCATATCCCACGGTATTGTGCATTCAAGTAAATATATGTGCCTGCTCTGGGCGTGATGTCCCATCCGGAGTGGTGCAGCGGTCCAAGGCACTACATCTCAGTGCTAGAGGCGTCACCTCAGACCCTGGTTCGATTCCAGGCTGTATCACAACCGGCCGTGATTGGGAGTCCCATAGGGCGGCGCACAGTTGGTCGGGTTAGGCCGTCATTGTAAATTAGAATTTGTTGTTAACTGACTTGCCTAGTTAAGTAAAGGTTCCATTTTATTTTTTTAAAGAACTGAACACACACTAGGCTGATGCTGACACAGTCGAGGTATTTATGACTCCAGGCCTGTGAACGCCATGGCATCCCGTTCCAGCAGGCTACTCTTCTCTTCTCTCTCAGTGGAGCAGGAAGAACCCCCCATTGACCTGGGGATCCACAATAGCTCCCTGGGAGAGAGGGCTAGAGGGAGGGATGGAAGGAGGGAGCGGGGAAAGAGGAAGGGAGGGAGACAGGGAAGTAGAGAGGGATGGAGTTTGGGAGAGAGGGAGAGAGGGATGGAAGGAGGGATGTAGAGAGGAAGTGAAAGAGGGAGGATTGTAAAGAGGAAGGGGAAGCCACACACTCTCTCTCTCTCTCTCTCTCTCTCACTCTCTCTCTCTCTCTCTCTCTCTCTCTCTCTCTCACACTCTCTCTCTCTCTCTCCTGTGACCGGTAGTTGAACCTACTGTTTCTATACCCAGCACGTGTTGCCATAACACAGGAGCAAAGCCTTGATCTGCCTGTCAAGCTGACTAAATAAGAAGGTCTGGGGTCAAAGCTTTGCCATTTAAAGGGTTTAATTCCATTAGGCCTTTCTTGTGTGAACCGTTGAATTCCAGGGTTTATTGAGTATTAATTTAGAGCTCTATTCAATTCGAAATTCAGCGTTCCAGCTTGATTTGAAATTGATTTGATTCGAAATTTTCCTGTGTTAGCAGAGACTACATTCACGGTAAGCGTAGTCTCTCGGCTCAATAGGAAATGACCTTTACATTTCTGGTGCGCTATCTGTAACACTTCAGCAGTACAGATTGAATAGAGCCCTTTCCGTTCCAGAGATCAAGCTGTTCTAAGCCTTTCACAGCCACAGTGAGGTGCCTCGAGTGAGTCTCTGAAATCACTCTGCTCAAACACACTGACATGGAGCACACCGTTTAGAATGCAACTTCTGGTAAGAACAGGGGAGCTTATGTGTGTGCCTGCTTGTCTGCCTGCCTGCCTGTCAGAAAAAGATAGATCAACCAAAGATGCCATGCCCAGATGATGTCTTTACTGAAGCCTGCCTGGTAGTATCTCTGTGTGTCTTCTGCCCTATTCTCTAATCCCATCTCTGTCTTCTGTTGGAGGTGGAGAAGGTGGGAAGTTCCTGGGCGTACACATCACAGACAAACTGAAATGGTCCACCCACACAGACAGCGTGGTGAAGAAGGCGCAACAGGGCCTCTTCAACCTCAGGAGGCAGAAGATATTTGGCTTGTCACCGAAAACACTCACAAACCTTTACAGATGCACAATTCGAGAGCATCCTGTCGGGCTGCATCACAGCCTGGTGCGGCAACTGCTCCGCCCACAACCGTAAGGCTCTCCAGAGGGTGGTGAGGTCTGCACAACGCATTACCGGGGGAAAACTACCTGCCCTCCAGGACACCTACACCACCCGATGTCACAGGAAGGCCAAAAAGATCATCAAGGACAACAACCACCCGAGCCACTGCCTGTTCACCCCGCTATCATCCAGAAGGCGAGGCCAGTACAGGTGCATCAAAGCTGGGACCGAGAGACTGAAAAACAGCTTCTATCTCAAGGCCATCAGACTGTTAAACAGCCATCACTAACATTGAGTGGCTGCTGCCAACATACTGACTCAAATCTCTAGCCACTTTAATAATAACAAATTGGATGTAATAAATGTATCACTAGTCACTTTAAACAATGCCACTTTATGTAATGATTACATACTCTACATTACTCACCTCATATGTACTGAAGTCGGAAGTTTACATACACCTTAGCCAAATACATTTAAACTCAGATTTTTACAAATCCTGACATTTAATCCTAGTAAAAATTCCATGTCTTAGGTCAGTTAGGATCACCACTTTATTTTAAGAATGTGAAATTGCAGAATAATAGTAGAGTGATTTATTTCAGCTTTTATTTATTTCATCACATTCCCAGTGGGTCAGAAGTTTACATGCACTCAATTAGTATTTGGTAGCATTGCCTTGAATTGTTTAACTTGGGTCAAATGTTTCTGGTAGCCTTCCACAAGCTTCCCACAATAGGTTGGGTGAATTTTGGCCCATTCCTCCTGACAGAGCTGGTGTAACTGAGTCAGGTTTGTAGGCCTCCTTGCTCGCACATGCTTTTTCAGTTCTGCCCACAAATTTTCTTTTGGATTGAGGTCAGGGCTTTGTGATGGCCACTCCAATACCTTGACTTTGTTGTCCTTAAGCCATTTTGCCACAACTTTGGAAGTATGCTTGGGGTCAATGTCCATTTGGAAGACCCATTTGGGACCAAGCTCCTGCAGCAAATCACCCCCACAACATGATGCTGCACCCCAATGCTTCACAGTTGGGATGGTGTTCTTCAGCTTGCAAGCATCTTCCTTTTTCCTCCAAACATAACGATGGTCATTATGGCCAAACAGTTCTATTTTGTTTCTCCAAAAAGTACAATCTTTATCACCATGTGCAGTTGCAAACCTTAGTCTGGCTTTATTATGGTGGTTTTGGAGCAGTGGCTTCTTCCTTGCTGAGCGGCCTTTCAGGTTATGTCGATATAGGACTTGTTTTGCTGTGGATATAGATACTTTTGTACCCATTTCCTCTAGTATCTTCACAAGGTCCTTTGCTGTTGTTCTGAGATTGATTTGCACTTTTTCGCACCAAAGTACGTTCATCTCTAGGAGACAGAGCGCGTCTCCTTCCTGAGCGGAATGACGGCTGCGTGGTCCCATGGTGTTTATACTTGCGTACTATTGTTTGTACAGATGAACGTGGTACCTTCAGGAGTTTGGAATTTGCTCTCAAGGATGAACCAGACTCTGGTTTTTTTTCTGAGGTCTTGGCTGATTTCTTTTGATTTTCCCATGATGTCAAGCAAAGAGGCACTGAGTTTGAAGGTAGGCCTTGAAATACATCCACAGGTACACCTCCAATTGACTCAAATGATGTCAATTAGCCTATCAGAAGCTTCTAAAGCTATGACATCATTGTCTGGAATTTTCCAAGCTGTTTAAAGGCACAGTCAACTTAGTGTATGTAAACTTCTGAACCACTGGAATTGTGATACAGTGAATTATAAGTGAAATAATCTGTCTGTAAACAATTGTTGGAAAAATTACTTGTGTCATGCACAAAGTAGATGTCCTAACCGACTTGCCAAAACTATAGTTTGTTAACAAGAAATTTGTGGAGTGGTTGAAAAACGAGTTTAATTGACTCCAACCTAAGTGTATGTAAACTTCCGACTTCAACTGTATATACTGTACTCTATACCATTTACTGCATCTTGCCTATGCCGCACAGCCGTCACTCATCCATATATTTATTTGTACATATTCTTATTCATTCCTTTACACTTGTGTGTATAAGGTAGTTGTTGTGAATTTGTTAGATATAATACTTTTTTAAATCTTTATTTAACTAGGCAAGTCAGTTAAGAACAAATTCTTATTTTCAATGACAGCCTAGGAAAAGTGGGTTAACTGCCTTGTTCAGGGGCAGAACGACAGATTTTTACCTTACTGCACGGTCGGAACTAGAAGCATAAGCATTTCACTACACTTTCATTAACATCTGCTAACCATGTGTATGTGACCAATAAAATTTGATTTGATTTGGATCCCAACCCCTGCAGCTCAGAGGCCCGACACCCTGCAATCAGCCCTGTCTCATCCTCCAAACATCTCCTTCTCCACCTCCACCATGAAGGTAGTGATGGAAAGGTATGTTAATCTCATTGGTAAAGGAATGAGCCAGTCATATTTCTTCTCTCAGAGGAATCACATCCCTGTGTGACTTTCACACCAAATAAATGCCACTGCAGTATGTGTTTTATATAAACACATGTAAACTCAGCTAAAAAAGAGATGTCCCCTTTTCAGGACCCTGTCTTTCAAAGATAATTCGTAAAAATCCAAATAACTTCACAGGTCTTCATTGTAAAGGGTTTCAACACTGTTTCCCATGCTTGTTCAATGAACCATAAACAATTAATGAACATGCACCTGTGGAACGGTCGTCAAGACACTAACAGCTTTCAGACGGTAGGCAATTAAGGTCACAGTTATGAAAACTTAGGACACTAAAGAGACCATTCTACTGACTCTGAAAAACACCAAAGAAAGATGCCCAGGGTCCCTGCTCATCTGCGTGAACGTGCCTTAGGCATGCTGCAAGGAGGCATGAGGACTGCAGATGTGGCCAGGGCAATAAATTGAAATGTTCGTACTGTGAGACGCCTAAGACAGCGCTACAGGGAGACAGGACAGACAGCTGATCGTCCTCGCAGTGGCAGACCACGTGTAACAACACCTGCACAGGATCGGTACATCCGAACATCACACCTGCGGGACAGGTACAGGATGGCAACAACAACTCCCGAGTTATACCAGGAACGCACAAACCCTCCATCAGTGCTCAGACTGTCCGCAATAGGCTGAGAGAGGCTGGATTGAGGGCTTGTAGGCCTGTTGTAAGGCAGGTCTTCACCAGACATCACCGGCAACAACGTCGCCTATGGGCACAAACCCACCGTCACTGGACCAGACAGGATTGGCAAAAAGTGTTCTTCACTGACGAGTCGCGGTTTTGTCTCACCAGGGGTGATGTTCGGATTTGCGTTTATCGTCGAAGGAATGAGCGTTACACCGAGGCCTGTACTCTGGAGTGGGATCGATTTGGAGGTGGAGGGTCCGTCATGGTCTGGGGCAGTGTGTCACAGCATCATTGGACCGAGCTTGTTGTCATTGCAGGCAACCTCAACGTTGTGCGTTACAGGGAAGACATCCTCCTCCCTCATGTGGTACCCTTCCTGCAGGCTCATCCTGACATGATCCTCCAGCATGACAATGCCACCAGCCATGCTGCTCGTTCTGTGCGTGATTTCCTGCAAGACAGGAATGTCAGTGTTCTGCCATGGCCAGCGAAGAGCCCGGATCTCAATCCCATTTAGCACATCTGGGACCTGTTGGATTGGAGGGTGAGGGCTAGGGCTATTCCCCCAGAAATGTCCGGGAACTTGCAGGTGCCTTGGGGGGGTAACATCTCACAGCAAGAACTGGCAAATCTGGTGCAGTCCATGAGGAGGAGATGCACTGCAGTACTTAATGCAGCTGGTGGCCACACCAGATACTGACTGTTACTTTTGATTTTGACCCCCCCCCCCTTTGTTCAGGGACACATTATTCAATTTCTGTTAGTCACATGTCTGTGGAACTTGTTCAGTTCATGTCTCAGTTGTTGAATCTTGTTATGTTCATACAAATATTTACACATGTTAAGTTTGCTGAAAATAAACGCATTTGACAGTGACAGGACGTTTCTTTTTTTGCTGAGTTTATGTGTGTGTCTGCGTGCATCTCTCTCTGTGTGTAATGAATAGCCAGGGAGAAAAAGGTGTAGATTCACACGCAGATCGCGGCAGATGTTTATTAAGCCTTCGCAGAAGGCAGGAATCGTGGTCGCAGGCAATGGTCAAACACAGGTAGGCAGTGAAAAAAAAAACAATACCTCACAACCATACAAACAGAAAGAACTGGACTAAATACGGAGCTGATGAGACCAGGTGAGAAATGAACACAGGTGAAATCAATGAACAAAAATGGAAGACAGGACTACGTTCCAGAACACAAAGAAACAGGGCTACGTTCAAGAACACAAAGAAACAGGGCTACGTTCAAGAACACAAAGAAAAAGAACACAAGGTTGACTAAGAAAAGAAAAGCAGAACCTTACACTGTGTGAGGTGTGTGTGTGTCGCTCTCTCTCTTTGGTGTGTGTGTGTACGTGTGTGTATGTGTGTGTGTGTTTATGTCCACATTCTCGCTTGAACTGCATGTAAGGGTGGGTGCTTACATATCTGTGCATCCTCAGTCCATCAGCCCAGAGCAGCACAGAGAAGCCCAGAGAAGCCCAGCGCAGGCCAGAGCAGCCCAGAGGAGCCCAGAGAAGCCCAGCGCAGGCCAGAGCAGCCCAGAGGAGCCCAGAGCAGGTCAGAGCAGCCCAGAGCAGCCCAGAGGAGCAGCACAGAGAAGCCCAGAGCAGCACAGAGAAGCCCAGAGCAGGCCAGAGAAGCCCAGAGCAGCACAGAGAAGCCCAGAGCAGCCCAGAGGAGCAGCACAGAGAAGCACAGAGCAGCACAGAGAAGCCCAGAGCAGGCCAGAGAATCCCAGAGTAGCCCAGAGCAGCACAGAGCGAAAACTGTCCAATTAATAACCCTGTAATTGTCCTAACCTTGTGCTCCTCTTCACTAGACGTGTGACCACTTTCCCAGCGGAGGCTAGCTGTTGTCCTTGCTAGTACATGTCTGCAGCTCAGACAGTTCACACACTTCACATACTTACAGTTTATGCATCATTCTTCCTCAAGTAGAGTAGTGACTTGGGAAAAGCTGTTAGCTGCATCCTCTGCCAAGAGGATGGCATTGTTAGCTGCTGTCATGTGCTCTTCTCTATTTCTGACCCCAACTAAAGACGAGTACTCATCACCACAGATGTGTGTACTCATCACCACCATGACAGTTCAGTGCAGAGATTTACAGCAGTGTTTAGGTTGTCTCCGACCGGACACATCCTCTACTCCCACTGAGCTTTATCATGCCACTAATGACCTTGTGGTCAAGTTGCTTGTATAGAAACAATTGGCCGTTTGAACATCCTCCACACCCCCTTACCCCTCTCCCCTCCCCCCAGCCAGAGGTCTATGTTTAGGTTGCCCTACCCCTTTGAGCCCCAAGCCTCTACCCCTCTGTGCCTGTGGGAGGGAGAGGGGAGAGGGGAGAGGGGAGAGGGGAGAGGGGAGAGGGGAAGAGGGGAAGAGGGAAAGCGGGGGCAGCTAGTAATGAACCCAGGGCTATTTCTGGGAGGACAGCTCATGTGTTTTGCCTAATGGCGCGTTGCGTCTGCTTAGACTGTGATTGGCTGCACTCAGGGCTCCCTGGCACATTCCTCTGTCCATCCACTAGACAGACAGACAGACAGACAGACAGACAGACAGACAGACAGACAGACAGACAGACAGACAGACAGACAGACAGACAGACAGACAGAGAGGGAGGGAGAGAGGGAGGGAGAGAGGGAGGGAGGGAGAGACGGAGGGAGAGAGGGAGGGTCCTGAAACTGCCCCATAGCAATATGGGTTACAGTTAAACATAGAGCAATACAAGGCTTATTTTGCAATGGCAGCTGAAACTTTAAAATGGATTCTCAATTACTCCCTCCCTCTCTAAAACTCAAACCACTCGAATTCCAGCCCCTTCCTCTCGCTCTCCTCCTCTGGCATCTCTCTTGGTGTGCTGAGTGTGTTGCTCTGCTCTCTGCTTTCTCACACAGGGGCGTCTCAGTGCCATGACTAGACTCACACTGCGAGTGATCAGGCGTCAGGAAGCCTCTCGTGTTCCCTCTCCACTCAGAGCTTAACCCAGTCACTCACACAGGAGGAGACTGTGCCTCCGGGAGTCATAGACACATACATGGCAGCCACACACTGATAAGCCGTCTAGACACACATTCGTATCAGATAGAAATGATTTGCATGTGTTACCTCCCAAGGACTAACTCCCTCCCAATAGAAAATACATACCGGTACATCAAGGCACCAAATTGAAAAAGAATAGGGATGGAAGAAGTAAAAATTAAGGCCTGAATTCAGTTGGAACATGAACCCTGTTCAACTGAGGAAGTGACAAAGATTTATTGAGAAGGGAGGACACATCTCCGATTTCAGAAGACGGAGGAGAACAGAGAAGAAAGAGAGAAGAAAGAGAAAAGGTCTGCTCTGCTTTCCCTCCAAAATGGCCACTGCACAATTCAGTCAAAGCCTCTACCCATGACCCTTTGACCCCCAGTGACCTCTGCGGGTCAGCAAATGATGCAAAAATCGAGAAGTGTTTTGTCGTGCATGAACTGTGGCCAGGGCCTTGGGGCAAACATCTATAAAGAAAACAGAGGGGGGAAAGAGAGAGGAGGCGGGGAGAGAGAGAGCGAGTGAGAGAGGACGGGGTTCGGGTACAAAATTTGCCAGAATCTAAACTTCAATGGGAGAGGGTGTTGACTGATAAATATTGATGAATTTGGGGACACTTGTGGTGTTGTGAAAGACTGAGGTTTGTTTGTGTAAGATGAGTCAGTAGGATAAGTGGAGAACTGAACAGAGAAAAAATAAAATTAAAATCTCCGTGATTTACATGAGACTTTACAGTGTCCTTATTACTATTACTAATTAATTACATACATTTCATTCAAGAGATATTAGCAATACTAGTTGTATTAGCGACTCTTGAAATCAAGTAAGGATGGTCTGTCATTTGAGTTTGTGTGTAAACAGTGCACGTGAATGCATATACAGTTGGACCAGTTGGCAACTTTCTCCATAGAACCGTAGTTTATATAACACAATCTCAGGGTCCTATAGCTCGAGATGCCTTTCAGACCACTTTTCAGTCTGCGTCTCTCCCTCAAGTTAGTCCGCCCACTCAAACTCCTCTTTTTTGTATCCCCTGCACTTTCTCTTTGTCCTGCTCTACCCTTTTCCCTTACACCAGCCCTACTTCTTTCTCCCTCTTTCTCTCTTCTCTCTCTCTCTTTTTTCCTTCTCCTCTCTATTTTTCTCTCCTCCTCCCTGTGACTGACCTGTGGGAGGAGCTCTATTGTCCGGGGTATCCCAGGGTGCACTGGGCCCCCCTTCAGGCAGCTTGTCATGTTAATGTGTGTGAATGGGATGGTAATGGGATGTTAATATCATGTGCTCTTTAACATACCATCAACAGTGCAGGAATCCACAGTACCCTTCCTGCCCTTTTTACAGAATATCTTTTATTTCATTTCAAAGACTTCATGGCATAAAAAGTGCTCTCTGAAAATCTGACAATAGAGAATCTTAGAATGTCTAGAGAGGGTGTTGGGTGGATGTTTGTAGCTGGGGGTGTTGTTGTCACTTGTCACCCATGAGGCACTCTGTTTAATTCCCCAATATGTGAAGGTTAATGGAGCCAATGTGTGGGTTGAAAGCACAACTTTCTCCATATTCTTTCATCTTATGAAATCAGAGATCAACGATGAATAAAGCCAGAAGAAAAAAGTCCCCTCTGCGATCGTATAAGTCATTATGAGATTGACTGATCTGTGATCGTGTCGCAGGGTCTCGTCTTTGATTATATTATCTTTGGTAATTGAACTCCGGTGATGCCATGTCAGTGTCACAGTCTACTGGCTTCATTTCAGCTAGTTGCATCAGCTTCTCCGACAGGGCCAAGAGCCTCACACATTGTCTGTGACAGCAGTTGATTTTGTACACGCACTACATTCCGTATCCACTACACCACGGTGTCACATTCTTCTTCGTCAGATGATAAAGAAAAATCATTGTCGGACCAAAACGCAGCAGGGTTATGTGCACTCATCTTCTTTTATTGAATTGGCAAAGAAGGAGAACCAAAATAAACACATACACAAAACACAATGACGAATAACAGGCCGGTAAGGCATTCAGGCTATACCTAGCACAATCTCCCACAAATTACCAAAACAAACACATACCTATTATATAGAACCCTCAATCAGAGGCAACGAGAAAACACCTGCCTCCAATTGAGGGTTCAACCCCCCAATTAACTAAACATAGAAACACAAACGACTAGACTAAACCTAGAAATACATAAACAAGAACATTGCCCAAAACCCGGAATAAATAAATCAAACACCCTTCTAAACAACCAACCACCCCGAACCACATAAAACAAATACCCCCTGCCACGTCCTGACCAAACTACAATACAAATAACCCCTATTACTGGTCAGGACGTGACACACGGTCTGTATTACAACAGTCCAGTCAGATGACATCAGAGGGCCACAATCAGATGCACCCTTTCCCCCCTAATGAAAGCTGGACGTATAATTACCAGCAAGCAAGTAACCCCTTATTAGTGTAATCATCGGAATACGACCATGTCACTGCTACAGCCTTGTAGCAATGGTGGGGATGAATAAATTGGGTAAATGTGTCAGAAAATAGAGATCTAGATTCTAGGGGATCATCCAAATCACACGTGACACAGATCATTCAGAAGCCTCGTTTAAGCCGGTTACAATATGGTTCATATCAGTGGATAAACCCATTTCTGAAGACAAAAGCCCTGACTTTAAGTGGTTGTTTGAAGCGGTGGTTATCAGATTTGAGACGTACTGCTGTTTCTTCCTCAGAGCCACTCTCCCATATCTAAGCTCTCCTCCTGAAACAGTCCCCTGGGAACCTTCACAGAGCGGGCATCAAGGGGATGAGGGAAAGGGCTAAAAGTGGAGATAAAGGTTGACTCTTTCTTTCACTTCATCCATCTGTCTGAGGCGGTCGACGATATCATGTGACCAAGGCAGGAAAACACATCATCAGCTGAGCAACACCGACACAGCCGGACCATAGCACCGCTGTGCTGGGAAACCAGTCCATGGGTATAGATCCACTTCTCCCATAGGTAAATCATTCTCTGGTTCTTGTAGACCTCTGGGTCACTGCATTGCACTAGCAAATCCAAAGAGATGCTCGTTGACTTTTCCAGGATCTCTACCAATTTCACATAGAATGCCGTATCAGTCCTGAGTTACACTTCATAGAGTTACTCGAGTCTTCTGGATGTGTATTTAATATCATGAAATTGGCGAAAGCCATTATCTATCTGAGATCTTTATGTTGGTTCATCTCTGGGATCTTTATGTTGGCTCATCTCTGGCTGTCGTTATGGGAATATTAGCTGTGAATGAGCTTTGTGGCTCAGGGGCCCTTCGCTCTCACATCTGGCAAACGAATCAGAGAGACAATGGATAGCATACATCCCAGTCTGATATGTGATCCAGCGAAGGGAGCCTACAACTCCCATTAAACAACTATTATAAACCGGGTAGTTTCAGTCCTGGATACTGAAACAGCATTCCAGCCGTGTGTATACCAGACAACATACCATGGTATGACACAACTTGTTATATTCGATATATAATAGCAGTATGGCACCTCGTGGGTTTGTGACATATGGCCAATAAACCACTGCTAAATGCTGTATCGAGGCACTCCGCTTCGCATCATACCACCCTTAGGCTTGGTATATTTAACCAATAAGGCACGGGAGGGGGTGTGGTAGATGACCAATATACCACGGTTAAAGGCTGTTCGGCGTCGTGCCTAAGAACAGCCCTTAGCCATGGTATATTTGTATTTGTACTTATTATGGATCCCCAATGGCTGCAGCCGAAGCAGCAGCTACTCTTCCTGGGGTCCTGCAAAACTAAGGTAGTTTATACAATTTTAAAACATTACAATACATTCACAGATTTCACAACACACTGTGTGCCCTCGGGCCCCTACTCCACCACTACCACATATCTACAGTACTAAATCCATGTGTATGTATAGTGCATAGTGTGTGTGTGTGTGTGTGTGTGTGTGTGTGTTGCTTCACAGTCCCCGCTGTTCCATAAGGTGTTTTTTTAATCTGTTTTTTAAATATAATTTTACTGCTTGCGTCAGTTACTTGATGTGGAATAGAGTTCCATGTAGTCATGGCTCTACGTAGTACTGTGTGCCTCCCATAGTCTGTTCTGGACTTGGGAACTGTGAAGAGACCTCTTGTGGAACGTCTTGTGGGGTATGCATGGGTGTCCGAGCTGTATGCCAGGAGTTTAGACAGACAGCTTGGTACATTCAACATGTCAATACCTCTCATAAATAAAAGTAGTGATGAAGTCAATCTCTCCTCCACTTTTATTAGCCACATACCACACCACCTCGGGCCTTATCGCTTAAACATACCACACCACCTCGGGCCTTATCGCTTAAATATACCACACCACCTCGGGCCTTATCGCTTAAATATACCACACCACCTCGGGCCTTATCGCTTAAATATACCACACCACCTCGGGCCTTATCGCTTAAACATACCACACCACCTCGGGCCTTGTCGCTTAAATATACCACACCACCTCGGGCCTTATCGCTTAAATATACCACACCACCTCGGGCCTTATCGCTTAAATATACCACACCACCTCGGGCCTTATCGCTTAAATATACCACACCACCTCGGGCCTTATCGCTTAAATATACCACAACCACCCTCGGGCCTTATCGCTTAAATATACCACACCACCTCGGGCCTTATCGCTTAAATATACCACACCACCGCGGGCCTTATCGCTTAAATATACCACCAACCTCGGGCCTATCGCTTAAATATACCACACCACCTCGGGGCCTTATCGCTTAAATAACCACACCACCTCGGGCCTTGTCGCTTAAATATACCACACCACCTCGGGCCTTATCGCTTAAATATACCACACCACCTCGGGCCTTATCGCTTAAATATACCACACCACCTCGGGCCTTATCGCTTAAATATACCACACCACCTCGGCCTTATCGCTAAATATACCACACCACCTCGGGCCTTGTCGCTTAATATACCACACCACCTCGGGCCTTATCGCTTAAACATACCACACCACCTCGGGCCTTGTCGCTTAAATATACCACACCACCTCGGCCTTATCGCTTAAATATACCACACACACCTCGGGCCTTATCGCTTAAATATACCACACCACCTCGGGCCTTATCGCTTAAATATACCACACCACCTCGGGCCTTATCGCTTAAATATACCACACCACCTCGGGCCTTATCGCTTAAATATACCACACCACCTCGGGCCTTATCGCTTAAATATACCACACCACCTCGGGCCTTATCGCTTAAACATACCACACCACCTCGGGCCTTGTCGCTTAAATATACCACACCACCTCGGGCCTTATCGCTTAAATATACCACACCACCTCGGGCCTTATCGCTTAAATATACCACACCACCTCGGGCCTTATCGCTTAAATATACCACACCACCTCGGGCCTTATCGCTTAAACATACCACACCACCTCGGGCCTTATCGCTTAAACATACCACACCACCTCGGGCCTTATCGCTTAAATATACCACACCACCTCGGGCCTTATCGCTTAAATATACCACACCACCTCGGGCCTTATCGCTTAAATATAACATCTATACAGATCCTACGTAATCTGTGAGGTTATGGTATCTCTGAGGTGGGCAATAACATAGGCCCGATGACCTCCAGTGTGTGTGTAGGTGTGTGTGTGTATCAGAGGAAGGAGAAGGGGAGATGGAGACACAGAGAGAATGAGGGCGAGAGAGGGACAGAGGGCAAGGCAGAGAGAGGGAAAGGGAGATAGAGAGATAGAGAGAGATCTGTTGGAGAGGAGAGGCCTGGTTTTTCTCAACACCACTTTCTCTGGAATTCGGATGACGGGAGGATAATAGAGTGGGGGAGATGAAAAGATGGAAGGAAGGGAGAGAGAGAGAGAGAGAGAGAGAGAGAGAGAGAGAGAGAGTGAATGAGAAGGAGAGATATGCTTACTGGCAGGAGGAACGCAGGTTACAGGGGTCCAGTTTGTGGGAGTAAGAGAAGCACTAATTAACAATGATTACTGACTTTAGTTTAAATAGTATCTGTCACTATGACTGAGTAGTAACAGGCTGAATTCAACATGAGCCAGCCAGAGCGGTGTGGCTGCTAGTGCTGCCTCGGAATATAAATGTATTTTCATTCGCTTTTATCTTCCATACTGAGAGTGGTGAGTAAGTAATCGCAAGACTCCTCTAGAGACTGACCCCCCCTTAGCCCCCTCCCTCCACCTCCTCCTCCAACCCCCCGCCCATCCCCCCATTCAGTTATTTAATCCCTGTTCTCTACCCTTGTCACTCCATCGCCCTTGTAACTTGTTTTAGCGTTCTCTCGCGGTTTCTTCTACTAGTATGTTTCACACATACTGTACATGTGTGCATGGCCACACACACACACACACACACACACCACCTTGTTGCTGAACCCATGGGGTGCACTGGATTGATGTTCACAGGTGTTAACCCACAGACATACTGTACAGTACATCACAGTATGAGCTGGATAACACACATTTAACACAGACACACAATCTATCATCCCAGGTTAATGTAAGCTTAAATCCTCAGCTGTCTCAAGCAACCCTATGTTTATAAAATCCTCCATCTAGACCCGAGGCACAGCTAGTTTTAACAGAGCCAAACTCAAGAACCTCAGTGGGGGTTTCTCTCTTCATTTTGTTGTGATGAATCCAAGATGGCTGCCTGACATACCACTTAGTTTACACAAGGATTGTAAGACATCCAGTCACTGCCCTCTGCACCTCACACCCACGTACATTTCCAGTCGGAAATATCACTCATTTTTTCAGCTTTTAAAATGTTTTATTTTATAAATGGGGTTAATGCGTGGAGCATTGTGTGTGTGTGTGTGTGTGTGTGTGTGTGTGTGTGTGTGTGTGTGTGTGTGTGTGTGTGTGTGTGTGTGTGTGTGTGTGTGTGTGTGTGTGTGTGTGTGTGTGTGTGTGTGTGTGTAAATGGGGTTCATGCATGGAGCAGCCATGCTTCATATTTGTAAGTAATAAATCATTCTGTCATCACCACTTTTTCCCGGGCCCCTGGTTGTTCCCAAGTGTGTCCCAAATGACACCCAATTCCTTATTTAGTGTACTACATTTGAGCAGGACCCATAGGGCTCTGGTCACAAGTAGTGCACTATATAGGGAATAGAGTGCTATTTGGGACTCAACCCTGTGTTTTGGGAAGGAGATGTACACCCTTGCCCCTGTACTGCATGGGCTCTGTACACTGTAGAGGGATTTGAGCCAGCTGCACTGAACCCACCACTCTCTTCTACGTTCTCAACTCAATCAATTCATCACTACCAATACTCTACTAACCAGTCCTATGAAGCATGTACAGTGAGGGAAAAAAGTATTTGATCCCCTGCTGATTTTGTACGTTTGCCCACTTACAAAGAAATGATCAGTCTATAATTTTAATGGTAGGTTTATTTGAACAGTGAAAGACAGAATAACAACAAAAAAATCCAGAAAAACGCATATCAAAAATGTTATAAATGTATTTGCATTTTAATGAGGGAAATAAGTATTTGACCCCTCTGCAAAACATGACTTAGTACTTGGTGGCAAAACCCTTGTTGGCAATCACAGAGGTCAGACGTTTCTTGTAGTTGGCCACCAGGTTTGCATACATCTCAGGAGGGACTTTGTCCCACTCCTCTTTGCAGATCTTCTCCAAGTCATTGTTTCGAGGCTGACGTTTGGCAACTCGAACCTTCAGCTCCTTCCACAGATTTTCTATGGGATTAAGATCTGGAGACTGGCTAGGCCACTCCAGGACCTTAATGTGCTTCTTCTTGAGCCACTCCTTTGTTGCCTTGGCCGTGTGTTTTGGGTCATTGTCATGCTGGAATACCCATCCACGACCCATTTTCAATGCCCTGGCTGAGAGAAGGAGGTTCTCACCCAAGATTTGACGGTACATGGCCCTGTTCATTGTCCCTTTGATGCGGTGAAGTTGTTCTGTCCCCTTAGCAGAAAAACACCCCTTCAAAGCATAATGTTTCCACCTCCATGTTTGACGGTGGGGATGGTGTTCTTGGGGTCATAGGCAGCATTCCTCCTCCTCTAAAGACGGCGAGTTGAGTTGATGCCAAAAGAGCTCCATTTTGGTCTCATCTGACCACAACACTTTCACCCAGTTGTCCTCTGAATCATTCAGATGTTCATTGGCAAACTTCAGACGGGCATGTATATGTGCTTTCTTGAGCAGGGGACCTTGCGGGCGCTGCAGGATTTCAGTCCTTCACGGCGTAGTGTGTTACCAATTGTTTTCTTGGTGACTATGGTCCCAGCTGCCTTGAGATCATTGACAAGATCCTCCTGTGTAGTTCTAGGCTGATTCCTCACCGTTCTCATGATCATTGCAACTCCACGAGGTGAGATCTTGCATGGAGCCCCAGGCCGAGGGAGATTGACAGTTCTTTTGTGTTTCTTCCATTTGCGAATAATCGCACCAACTGTTGTCACCTTCTCACCAAGCTGCTTGGCGATGGTCTTGTAGCCCATTCCAGCCTTGTGTAGGTCTACAATCTTGTCCCTGACATCCTTGGAGAGCTATTTGGTCTTGGCCATGGTGGAGAGTTTGGAATCTGATTGATTGATTGTTTCTGTGGACAGGTGTCTTTTATACAGGTAACAAGCTGAGATTAGGAGCACTCCCTTTAAGAGTGTGCTCCTAATCTCAGCTCGTTACCTGTATAAAAGACACCTGGGAGCCAGAATTCTTTCTGATTGAGAGGGGGGTCAAATACTTATTTCCCTCATTAAAATGCAAGTCAATTTATAACATTTTTTACATGCGTTTTTCTGGATTTTTGTTGTTGTTATTCTGTCTCTCACTGTTCAAATAAACCTACCATTAAAATTATAGACTGATCATTTCTTTGTCAGTGGGCAAACGTACAAAATCAGCAGGGGATCAAATACAGTTACAAAACCATGTAGCTGTATATGGTTTTGTAACTGTATATGCTTGAATTTGTGTTTATGTTTGTATTGTATGCTGATATGTTTAAGCTAGATATAAGGAGAGAGAGAAATTGAGAGAGAAACAGAAAGAGAGAGGGAGGGAAAGCTAGAGATAGTAATTGAGGGAGAGATTGAAAGAGAGAGCGAGAGGTTGACAGATCCACACCAGCCTGCTGCCTCCATGCACTTGATGCTGCAGTGCCTTCCACAATGTTTTGCCTAAAAAGGTCCTTTGCGGTGGGGTGTGTTTGGGTTAGTGGCATGGTGTGTTTACGTTCCCCGCACATCTCCAGCGGTGAAACAACGGCAGGGTTGTGAGATATCCAGGGTCAGACGTGTCCTGCCGACAGCTGGCCTCTTGAGTTAAGAAAACAACTGGAGAGAGAGACAGAGGATAAAGAGAACTAGAGAGAGAGAGAGAGTGGGAGAGGGAGGGAGATTGAGACAGAGGATAAAGAGAACTAGAGAGAGAGAGAGAGAGAGAGAGAGTAGGAGAGAGAGGGAGATTGAGAGAGGATAAAGAGAACTAGAGAGAGAGAGTGAGAGGGAGAGAGAAAGAGCGTGTGCGTGTGTGTGTGTGTGAGAGAGAGAGAGAGAGAGAGAGAGAGAGAGAGAGAGAGAGAGAGAGAGAGAGAGAGAGAGAGAGAGAGAGAGAGAGAGAGAGAGAGAGAGAGAGAGAGACTGTACAGCAACACAATTAAACACAACCAAATGACGAGAAAGCAAAACGATAATTATTTGACACACTGAAAATAATGAACAAAAAAACTTAGCAAACTATAATACTATCTGGCCCCAAACAGAGAGTACACAGTGACAGAATACCTGACCACTGTGACTGACCCAAAAGCCTTGACTATGTACAGTCTCAGTGAGCATAGCCTTGCTATTAAGGGAGGCTGCCAATGGCAGACCTGGCTCTCGAGAGAAGACAGGCTATGTGCACACTGCCCACAAAATGATGTGGAAACTGATCTGCACTTCCTAACCTCCTGCCAAACGTATGACCACAGTAGATATACATATTTCCCACAGATCCCACAGACCCACAAATAATGAGAAAACAAATCAAACATTGATAAACTCCCATATCTGTTAGGCGAAATACCGCGGTGTGCAATCACAGCAGCAAGATTTGTGGCCCGTTGCCATGAGAATAGGGTAACCTGTGAAGCATGAACAACAATGTAAATACCACTAATATTTGTCTGTTTATTTATCTTCCCCTACTTTTCATAACAACACAATGTCTTTATCTTTTTGAAACCTTTGTGAGTGCTATATTTACTGTTCATTTCTAATCGTTTTTTGTTGATGTTGTTTTGTATCTTCTCACTTTTGCTTATTGTTTATTTCACTTGCTTTCTCAGTGTAAACACATGATTCCCAATAAAGCCCCATTGAAGAGAGAGAGAGAGAGAGAGAGGAGAGAGAGAGAGAGAGAGAGAGAGAGAGAGAGAGAGGAGAGAGAGAGAGAGAGAGAGAGAGAGAGAGAGAGAGAGAGAGAGAGAGAGAGAGCGAGAGAGAGAGAGAGAGAGCGAGAGAGAGAGAGAGAGAGAGAGAGCGAGGAGAGAGAGCGAGAGAGAGAGAGAGAGAGAGAGAGCGAGAGCTAAGAGTGAATCCTAATACAAAGACTGTTGGCATGACACCCCCTGAAAAAATTTTCCATCCCGTGTGGGATTTTTCAGCTGCATACGAAGCAGTATTTGTGGACGTGCCATGAGTTAGATCAATAAAGCAGGAGGATGAGGAGGCAACGTTGGTTCAAAACATTCCAGATGTCCATTCGAGAGCCCTGACCAGGTTATCAGTAGAGTGAGGGAAGCAGTGTGACCCCATGACCCTTCCATGACCCTACATACCCCAGATTCCCCCTGGCCACAGGTTGGGTCTGAGAGGAGCCCTGCCGCTGGTGAAAGAAGCGAGGGAAGAGCGGGAAGAGTGGGGGGTTGGGGGTAGGGTGTTGTCTTAATTCGCTAATTAAAGCCAGAGTTGAGTCCCTAACCCCCATCCTACCACAAGGATAAGCAAAGATACTCTCCCCCCACAGCGGACCCTCTGTAGCATTTGCAAAGGAGAATTCTAATAAGGGAATATAATATTTAGGCCAGAGCATCAATGATTGTGCTATGACACAGGTGGAAAGAGAATTATCAGTCAAAGGTCAATGGAATCTGTGAGCAAATCAAGGTCAAATGTTCTCCAGTACGCCTCAGTGTTATCATCTAATATACTGTACCATGAAGACAATCAGATTGAATAGGAAGGGACTGTTTCACAGATCTATTTCAGTGGGCCAGAGTCAGACACACAACTGTCTTATGTATGAGACATTAGGGAGTCATCCTCCTCCTGAACAACTGCCATCTCCGATGAAGCTCCAAGCTGCTCCTTCAGTTGAACCCTTGGTGACCCAGCTCAGTGCAGTACTCTGTATGCAGTTCAGACACATCTATCAGGACCACTGGAAACGAGTCAGTGTCTTATATTGTACATAGCTACCTCACTGAAGTGTTGATCTCAGGAGGTATGCTATGCTAAACCTATTTGAGCAATTACTGCCAGTTTTGACTTCAGTCCCACTCAAGGGCTGAGAGAAAACTGAAAGAAACAAAAGGCAAGAAAATGGAACTGGTAGAGAGAAAGAGAAAGAGAGACAAAGAGAAAGAGTCAGAGAGAGGAGAGATGAAAGAGAGAGAGAGAGAGAGAGAGAGAGAGAGAGAGAGAGAGAGAGAGAGAAGAGAGAGCCCCAGGACAGCAACACAATTAGACCCAAATTATGAGAAAGCAAAAAGATAACTATTTGACACACTGAAAAGAATCAACCAAAACATTTAGCAAATTGGAATGAGTTCAAATGGCCATTCCCTTTTGGCCCTCTAGGCTCTGTATGATTGATGTTGGGAGCTCAGAGTGTATACTCACCTCTCTCCGTCTCCAAATTTACATGGAGAACGCGAACGTGCTGCTGCTATACTAACTATGATCTATTTTTTAAAACCCACTCCAGAGGTAGGCCGGGAAAGGTTTTTAATTCATGGAATACTGTAAATTAATCAATAACCGAACAGCATCAGTCATTGATGATGAGCTCTAAGACATGATTAATTGATTGATGGGTTAGATTTGCATAGATATCTTGCTGTGATGAAACCCTGCATGGTTTGAAGTGCAGATAGTGTTGCATACTTCCTTAACGAAGTCTCCTCTCTGTGAAACTTCAGTTAGTGTCATCAGTTCTTCAGTTCAGCTAAACTTAATCTCTCCATTTCATCAGATGGCTATTTCTTTTTCAGTTTACTTTTTTCAGAACTACACTACTGGTCAAAAGTCTTAGAACACCTACTCATTCAAGGGTTTTTCTTTATTTGTACTATTTTCTACATTGTAGAATAATAGTGTAGACATCAAAACTATGAAATAACACATATGGAATCATGTAGTAACCAAAAAAGTGTTAAATAAATCAAAATATATTTTATATTTGAGATTCTTCAAATCGCCACCCTTTGCCTTCATGACAGCTTTGCACACTCTTGGCATTCTCTCAACCAGCTTCACCTGGAATGCTTTTCCAACAGTCTTGAAGTAGTTCCCACATATGTTGAGCACTTGTTGGCTGCTTTTCCTTCACTCTGCGGTCCGACTCATTCCAAACCATCTCAATTTGGTTGAAGTTGGGGGATTGTGGAGGCCAGGGTCATCTGATGCAGAACTCCATCACACTCCTTCTTGGTAAAATAGCCTTTACACAGCCTGGAGGTGTGTTGGGTCATTGTCCTGTTGAAAATCAAATGATTGTCCCACTAAGCGCAAACCAGATGGGATGGCGTATCGCTGCATAATTCTGTGGTAGCAATGCTGGTTAAGTGTGCCTTGGATTCTAAATAAATCACAGACAGTGTCACCAGCAAAACACCGCCACACCATCACATCTCCTCCTCCATGCTTTACGGTGGGAAATACACATGCGGAGATCATCCGTTCACCTACTCTGCGTCTCACAAAGACACGGCAGTTGGAACCAATAATCTCAAATTTGGACTCCAGACCAAAGGACAAATTTCCACTGGTCTAATGTCCATTACTCGTGTTTCTTGGCCCAAGCAAGTCTCTCCTTTTAATTGGTGCCCTTTAGTAGTGTGTTTTTGCAGAAATTCGACCATGAAGGCCTGATTCACGTAGTCTCCTCTGAGATGTGTCTGTTACTTGAACTATGTGAATCATTTATTTGGGCTGCAATTTCTGAGGCTGGTTACTAATGAACTTATCCCCTGCAGCAGGGGTAACTCTGGGTCTTCCTTTCCTGTGGCGGTCCTCATGAGAGCCAGTTTCACCATAGCTCTTGATGGTTTTTGCGACTGCACTTGAAGAAACGTTCAAAGTTCTTGAAATGTTCCGTATTGACTGACCTTCATGTCTTAAAGTAATGATGGACTGTCGTTTCTCTTTGCTTATTTGCGCTGTTCTTGCCATAATATGGACTTGGTATTATACCAAATAGGGCTGTATACCCCCCTACCTTGTCACAACACAACTGATTGGCTCTAACGCATTAAGAATGAAAGAAATGTCACAAATTATATTTTAAGGCACAACTGTTAATTGAAATGCATTCCAGGTGATTACCTCATGAAGCTGGTTGAGAGAATGCCAAGATTGTGCAAAGCTCTCATCAAGGAAAAGGGTGGCTATTTGAAGAATCTCAAATATAAAATATATTTTGATTTGTTTAACACTCTTTTGGTTACTACATGATTCCATATGTGCTATTTCATAGTGTTGATGTCTTCACTACTTTTCTACAATGTAGAAAATAGTAAAAATAAAGAAAAACCCTTGAATGAGTAGGTGTTTTAAAATGTTTGACGAGTAGTGTATGTATTGTTGTGGTTGAATGGAATTAAAATACACTGCTTGAACAGTGTGCAAGAGAAACTATTGGCAAGCTCTGACATACTCTACATTGATCAATAGAGACAAAGGCACTCTCACCAACATTTCCCATCAATGTTTCAAGATTTAGCAGCAATATATTCATTCTCACTCCCTGGTAATAATCAACAGTCACAGGGTGGCAAAAAGGAGAGGCCACCTACTTAGGTTCTGTAGCAGCCACAGCGATGTGTTAAGTATAACACACTGTTGCCAGTAAAGCAGAGCAAAAACAGAGCTTTCTAAAGAAACCCATCACCCAGACCCGGAGTCTGCATCACAAATGGGCCCTGGTCAAAAGTAGTGCACTATATAAGGAATAGTGGTGTAGCAATTAGATATCATTATAATGACACCCAGCATTAGATTATCTGGTGAATAAAACCCAATAGATTGACCTTCCACAGAGTGAATAAGCATACGGCGTATTATGCAGGTCCCAATGACTGTATCTGTATAGTCATTCATAACAGATTACAAAGACTGTATCTGTATAGTCATTCATAACAGATGGAGATTGGTGTTAAGGTCTATAATGTGTTCATATAGGAGAGGGAACAGTGGTAGTCTTTAGGCTAGTAGGGCCCATTGAGAAACTGCAGTGACAGTTGAGGTATAAACACACACACACACACGTCCGCCCACCGCGCCCGCACGCACACACGTACACACACACACACACACACACACACACACACACACACACACACACACACACACACACACACACACACACACACACACACACACACACACACACACAGAGCTCTCTCTTTTTCAACGCAGCTTGCTTTCAGCCCTGAGTCAAAAACATTCCCATATGGTTTGCTGCATAGATTCAGGGGGATGGTATAAATACATAGCTGTACTTGCAGACCTCGGGGGTTGTGTTCTGCTGGTCTCTCTGAGGGGAACGGTGGGAGGACGGGAGGGGTAGTACGGTATGGCATTCTCTGCTCTGGGAGCCTCGATTGAAAAACAGAATGTAGAAGAAATAAAGAGAGAGAGAGAGAGAGAGAGAGAGAGAGAGAGAGCAACAGCGAATCCATATGCTGGATGGGAGACATCAAGCCATTTCCTCCCTATAAGCTCTCCCAATGCAGTGGACCACCATCTCTACAGAAAACACACAGTCATTATATTACACACACATTACAAACCATGTAGAGAAAATCTAGACCCACACTCTAGACCCACAGGTTATATCTTGAACTTAAAAGGGTTCTTTGGATGTCCCCATAGGAGAACCCTTTGAAGGACCCTTTTGGGTTCCATGTAGAACCCTCTGTGGAGAGGGTTCTACATGGAACCCAAAAGAGTTATCCTATGGGGACAGCTGAGGAACCCCTTTCAAACCCTTTTTTCTAAGAGTATAGACTACTACTATGTAACTACATAAATGATACATCACATGGTTACATCACATAGGCTGTGCTGCTATCTCATGATAATCACTGTTGTGGGTGTGAAGATATCCAATCAATAGGAAAATATGAAAAATGTTTAGGAATAAGGAGAGGCTAATGTTTTTATAAACAATTAATACATTACCATACAATAGGGTACAATTGTCACGCCTGCTCCCGCTCCCCCTACCTGGCGCTCGAAGGCGCCAGGCTCCCCAGCATTACTCACTCCTGCCACCATCATTACGCCCACCTGCCTTCCCCCCGTCAAGCACGTCAGCGATCACTAGACTCACGTGGACTCAGTCACCTCTGTCATTACCTCCCCTGTATCTGTCTGGTTACCCGCTCTGTTCCCGGCTTCAGCATTAACTGTCGTTTGTCGCTGTTTACCCGTGTGCTGACGCTGTTCCTGTTTTGCTACCTGTCTGTTCCTGAATAAATGTTGACTCCCCGTACCTGCTTCTCATCTCCAGCGTCGGTCATTACAACAATAGCAGCCCATTAGTTTGACTCACTGGCATGCAAGGCCAGTGATAACACCATCCAGAAAACGACCTGACATCCACCAAGAATTTCATTATAAGGACATGTTTGTTTTGAAAAACTCAACAAACAAACAACTTAAAATTATATTTGATGAATAAGCCATGGGCAAAATTCTATAACATACTTAATGGAGATTCAAGTCATGAGTAAAATGCTCTTGGCTGCCTAACAGTTTCTGCAGTCCACAAACCAAGATGATTTACCAGAAACTATAGGCTCCACTCTGAAATTAACAATACCATAAATATAACAATTATTGCTCTACTTTGTCACAGGCCTGGCTTACGAGTTTAACCCTGGACACTTTCCTGACAAACAGAATGAGATATAAGGCATGCAAAATAACATAAATTACTTCATGTATGTCTAAGAAGCTGTAAAGAGTAGGATAGGTGGTCTTATGTTATTTTTCAACTTCAAATGCTTGAATGTCTCCTAAATTATCTATAGCCCGCTCCCAACATAGAATATAAAACATTTACATTCTACACCATTTTAATTGAGTAACAAATCAGCTTAGAAAAAAAAAACTCATCCAGGTTATCGCTGAAGATAGCGTAAAACTCCACCCTTTTCACTTCACTCCAATCAATGACGAGATGGGAGAGAAAACAAATCATTCAATTGGTGGAGAAAGTGTGGTTTCAAGGCGCCCCTAAAAAGACGCATGTGTGGGCACCAAGAAACCGATCAAACTCAGTATGGTGTGGGGAATCAATCTTGCAAGTTTCTCCAGACAGGCAGATCACGGTCTTAGCGGTGTGGGAATAATTAGTTTGACGAGTAGTATACTTTTTTTTGTTGAAGAGATTTGACTTTTACTACAGACTTTGAGCCGGGTTAATTGTAGTACATAGCCTACTAATGCGCCTCGAGCAGAACATTGGCTGAGTTGTAAAGGCGAGATGGAAAACCATGAGGTTTTGCAGACTTCAACTTTGCTTCAACCTATAATGTGATGTAACGAAGATTTGTGGGAATCTGGAAGAAATTAGTCTACGCATTCCAGTTTCAAGTCATACGGTTGTTTCCAATACGAAGACGCAGGTCAGTAAAGGAACGAACTGCAAAAAAAAAGACTCTTTATTGGAATTTCCCAGGTTCTCAGTGGTTTGATTGGTATAAAAAAAATCCCTCACCAGCAATCCTCCATTTTCTTGGAGAGTTCTGTGAACACTGGAATAAGGAATGTGGGGAGAGCGACCGAGGGAATTTTTCAAGCATTTCACTTTGTTTTAACTTTAGGCTCCTCTCCCATTTTATATAGACGGAGAAGAGAGGACATTTCAAACCTTTTTGTGGACTGAGTTTGATTTGGGCTTTTTGCAGCTCCGGAGTAATATTCTTAAACCACTTTTTTGTTTGTTCTGAACACAGGGGCTGCTGTCATGGCGGTAAGGATAACCTGTGAGTGGATTTGGATAACGGGGTGCGCGCTGGTGACTGTTTGCCTTCTGCTGGAGCCGTGTACCGGTCAGTATCATGGCGAGAAAGGCATTTCTATACCAGAACACGGTTTTTGTCAGCCAATTTCCATTCCCCTCTGCACGGACATTGCCTATAATCAAACCATCATGCCGAATCTTTTGGGACACGCAAGCCAGGAGGATGCGGGGCTGGAGGTCCATCAGTTTTACCCGCTCGTGAAGGTCCAGTGTTCCATGGACCTTAAGTTTTTCTTGTGTTCCATGTACGCACCGGTGTGCACAGTTCTAGAACAGGCCATCCCCCCATGCCGATCACTGTGCGAGCGCGCACGCCAGGGCTGCGAGGCGCTCATGAACAAGTTCGGGTTTCAATGGCCAGAGAGACTCCGCTGCGAGAACTTCCCCGTCCACGGCGCTGGGGAGATCTGTGTGGGTCAAAACACTTCAGACACGGACATCGCTACCTCGGACCCCACTCTCAACCTGCCAGAGCTCATAACCTTACCCCCAAACATTGGTCGCCCTGCTGCCCAGCCCTTCTCCTGTCCCCTACAGCTTCAGGTCCCAACCTACCTCAACTACAAATTCCTGGGGGTGAAAGACTGTGGTGCTCCGTGCGAGTCCACCAAGCCCAACGGACTAATGTATTTCCGCGAGGAGGAACTGAAATTCGGCAAACTCTGGGTGGGTATCTGGTCTATCTTGTGTTGTGTGAGTACACTGTTCACTGTGCTCACATACTTGGTAGACATGAGGAGGTTTCGCTACCCGGAGAGGCCCATCATCTTCCTCTCAGGCTGCTACTTCATGGTGGCGGTGGCCTATACAGCAGGCTTCTTCCTGGAGGATAAAGTGGTCTGCATAGACAAGTTTAAAGAGGACGGTTACAAGACAGTGGCCCAGGGCACCAAGAAAGAGGGCTGCACCATCCTGTTCATGATCCTCTACTTTTTTGGCATGGCTAGCTCCATATGGTGGGTCATCCTGTCCCTCACCTGGTTCCTGTCTGCTGGTATGAAGTGGGGTCACGAGGCCATCGAGGCCAACTCGCAATACTTCCACCTAGCGGCTTGGGCGGTACCGGCTGTCAAAACCATCACTATCCTGGCCATGGGGCAAGTGGATGGGGATCTTCTCACAGGGGTGTGCTACGTCGGCATCTACAATGTGGATTCATTACGAGGGTTCGTCTTGGCCCCCCTGTTCGTCTACCTCTTCATCGGAACCTCGTTCCTCCTGGCCGGTTTCGTGTCTCTGTTCCGCATCAGAACCATCATGAAGCACGACGGCACCAAGACGGAGAAGCTAGAGAAGCTGATGGTGAGAATCGGAGTGTTCAGCGTCCTGTACACCGTCCCCGCCACCATCGTCATCGCCTGCTACTTTTACGAGCAGGCCTTCCGTGACCATTGGGAGAAGACCTGGCACATGCAGACGTGTAAACGCTTCGCAGTGCCGTGCCCGGCCAACAACTTTGCCCCGATGACTCCGGACTTCACGGTGTTCATGATCAAGTACCTGATGACGATGATCGTGGGCATCACGTCTGGGTTCTGGATCTGGTCAGGGAAAACATTACAGAGCTGGTGCAGGTTTTACAAACGGCTCAGTAACAGCAACCAAGGAGAGACGACCGTATGAACTTTCTAGAAGGTTAACGTGGAGGAGTTATACATGTTTTTTTTAATGAAACCGACTGAGCATATCCCTTCCCATCTCCTATTGGACACAGGACATTTGAACTCTGAAAGAAGTACTTTTATTTTGAGAATGTCCCTCCTGACAACGTTATGAGCCATTGACTGAACATTTGTTCATTATTTGGGGGGGGGGGGGTGTGTGAACTTTTCAGTAACCCCCATAATTTTTTAACATTCTATAATCTCATTTAAACCACAATGTGCCACCCAGTGATGTAACAGCAGCAACA
This sequence comes from Salmo trutta, assembly GCF_901001165.1. Lineage (NCBI taxonomy): Eukaryota > Metazoa > Chordata > Actinopteri > Salmoniformes > Salmonidae > Salmo > Salmo trutta. The sequence continues at coordinate 45,764,691 of NC_042962.1, forward strand.
ATGATAGTGTCTGTTTTGCCATGACCTTTTCAATACGTCTTCAACTATTTTGTATTATGAAGTGAGTTTCTCATCCAAGGAGCAACAAGGATACAGGGCTAATGTCTGACAAGACCAATGTATGTTTTGCAAGGAATTACAAAGGTTTTTGGAATCTGCATTCCATTCCTTGCTTCTGTACTTTAAAAAAAAAAATGTATGTGCCCGTTTTTGTTACATGTGGCTGATGTTACTTTTAGACTAACTTGCAGACATCTGAGAACATTCGTCCTGGCAGAGAGAAATGTCTAACACACTCACTTTTTTTTTAGTTGTGTATAGTGTCTTATGTCCCAAATGGCACCCTATTCCCTATATAGTGCACTGCTTTTGACCAGAGCCCTGGTCAAAAGTAGTGAACTACATAGGGAATAGGGTGCCATTTGGGACGTGATCTAGCTGTAAGATGTTGCTATTAAATTGCCACGTTACAGGCCACATTTTGTAATTATTCACTCTTTTTCAAAAGAACATATGTATTTATAAGAATTATAATCTTGCTGTTTCTACTTGATGTTTCTTAATGCAACATGGCTTGTATCTTGTACAGTTTCACAGAATAAAATTATGTTTTTAACCTGCTGTCACGAAGGTCATTGCTGTTCATTTTGGATGCTTTAAGCATATGTTTGTCTACAACAAATCCTTGAACGAGGCAATGTAAAACCAGCGAGATTGTGATGACTTCCTAAAACGTATCCAATGAGTTGAAAGAAGGGTATACTCTAAATGAAGGCCTTGAGATTCTGTTTTAACATCGTTTGGAATATCAACAATTCCACACCTAACGTCCTCAATTACTTTTAACATCTGCTTGCACAATACTCCCCATAAGGCTGTAGTGTGGACACATTACCATGTTATACAGTATGTTGCTATTTAGTTTCTCTGGTCGTCTCCTGTTCTATCCTCCAGGTCTAACTTCTTCTCACTCTGCCTGCATGTGGAATAGTATCTCTCCAATGGTGTCAGGTCAATATATCAGAGCCAGTGATAAAGATATGGTATTTCTATAGAAAAAAAAAACTAGCACGATGAGTTAAAGGGGGATTTGCCCTTAAAGCTAACGAACAGGAAATCTCAACACACTGCCTTGAGCGGATCTCCTTTCCTGCTGAAATGTGAGATCTCCTTTTTGGCTTTTCTTGTTTTGAGTTCACCTCTCCCCTTTTTGTTTTGGTTGTGTGTCCTAGACAGGGCGGAGTGTAACAAAGACATTTTTTCTAGACAACATTTTGTGTGTATATTACGTGTTGTGTTCAATTGGAGTGGCAGTAGGCCTCCAATAATGACCTGAACGTGCATTGTACCGTATTACTGTTGCATTTGTTCAACGGAAACGAGAGTACTTAATCCAACAAGCGGACATGATTTTGTTGAACAATATGAAGAATGTTTGGGGGAAAAACATACTATCGCTATCTTATTTGCTTTAAAACTGTTGCAAAGACCAAAATGATATTGCAGTCTCCAATCAAGGACAGATGCCTGCAGTCAACGTAATCTGATTGAAAGAGTATGGACATTTTGCACATTAACCTGACAAAACATCAAGCTAATTATAGGTCATTATCTCTTGCTGTGTTTCACATTTTTATAAGGTGATGTAACTGGTCAGGGTTGGGTGTGTCAGGATCCACAAATTTGAGTAACTTTCAGTGTTCTGCAAGCACAATGGCATAAGCATAAGGCTGTAACAGTTGATACTGCATTGAGAAACGTTCACTCTTCATATCGTGAGTTCACACACCATCCCCTCCCCCCAGTCTCCTGGCTGGCCCACATCTGGTAGTGTTTTGCCACTGTGAGGTATCCCAGGTTTAGAAACCAGATCTCCTCCAGGCAGTCTTAACCCAGGGCCTGGACCCTGGGACTGATACACAGTTTACTGACCTGACCCTTAGTCTCCCTCTGCCTGCCCCCCCCCCCCCGCACTCTCTCTGCTTGCCCCCCCCTGCACTCTCTCTGCTGTTTCTCTTACCCTGTCACTGGTCAATGACTCTACTCCCCCACCTCTTCCTTTCCCCCCTTCAAACTCCACGCCATCCTCCCTTCCCTGGGCCTCCATGAAATCGGACGCTTTACAAATAAATATTCGCTCCGTCTGCAGCGCAGTGATGTACGCATGAGGAACCTCCCTCTCTACAGTTCCACACTTGCCTTTTCCAGTTAAGATAGTGAGTAAACATACATTGAGAAGCATCACTGCTACATATTGGAGTAAAAGTAACATTTCCAACCAACATTCATTTAAAAAAAATAATAATCACAACCAACCCCACACTGGACATTTCTTTTAAGACTATCGTTTCGCTTTTCCATTGTCCAAGGCCTTGAATGGAGGACAGGCAGCGCGGTAAATTCCCTCTGCATGTGACTATGTACATGGCCAAAGTTGTTTTCATAATGTATCACAATGAGATGTCAAATAAATACTCACTCACTCAAACATGGCGAGAGCGCACTCTGGTGGACAGGAATCCAACCTGCAGTCCTAATTCAGAACATTCTTGCTTGGTCTGCAATGGTATACACGTGTCAAAATTGGAAACTAATCAGTCCTGTTTTTGTTAAACATTTTATTCAAAAAAAGAAACATCTGCTTCATACCATCCGGATCAATGCCTCCATAAGGAGTCATTTGTTGCATTGACATTACTATGTGTGGCTACTGTTGTGGCTCAACACAGCAAGACATATCTTGATAAAAAGGACAGACAAGAAAAAATATAGTCCAATTAGAGGCCAGAGATTAAACAGAGTGAAACTTTAACCCCTTGAAATTATCTGAACTTGAACATAATTCAAATACAAATAAAAAGAACACCTAGGAAAGGCAACTAGATTCAGCCGCGGGTCGATTTTTTTTTCTTGGAACGGGTGGTCAAGGGGCCAGAACATAATTACAAATAATTTGTAGATTGCAAATTGACCCCAAGAAGCCCAGATATATTTGACTAAAACAATCATTTCAAGCCTTGCTTACATTTGTATATGATCACATATCTCTCTTTGAAACCGATATCCAAAATTAAAATCACTTGTAGCAGGCTTGCTGGTGTTTTTACAGTCTTATGTCCGAACAATTAAAAATGTTATTGGCCCGCGAGCAAATAAAATCACCCGCAGTCCAAATTCATCCCGCTAGTTGGGGGACCCCGACATGAATAATTATTACACACATACTGGATGCAAAATATACATCATGATGATAAAACATTTTATATTTTAAATATCATCAGACCATATCCATCAATGGTAGGAAACTGGAATTGTTGAACAGATTCAAAACAATGCTTTAGCATTCATAGGTGGTATATTCCAACTTTAGGTGCGAAAGAGGCATGTGTAGCAGAGTCTAGAGAAAACCAGACATTGTATGCGTGTCATCTCTCAATAGGGGACATTCAGCTATGACACTGTCTGCACTACAATGTTACCTGCATTGTAAAGGAGGGAGAAGAAATGATTGTGCGAGGTGTTTAAAAGTAGAAAGAACAGATCGTCTATCTATTCTAACACAGTCGTTCTTTGTGCCCTCACACATGGAAGCCCCAATAGAGTGTGTGATCCAGATGGTGCAAAGCACAAAAGCAAAATACATACAAAATTCAAAATGAGAAAAAAAATATAGCAAGTCTAATCATTCCAAAGTCCACCGGTCTGTTCCTGATACACTTCAATGACATCCTCATCTTCCATTCCAAGCTGGGGAGGGAGAGAAAGTCAGACAAAGATGCAGGGGAAAGTTTATCTGCAAGCATGTTCAAGGTTCACAGAAAGCAAATTGAAATGTCACCTAAAAAAATGTAATAAATTAGAAAATGATTATTTTAAGAGACAGTGGTGGTTGTATAACCTGGGTGCCTGTCTGTTCATGTTTAGAATTTCCATTCCATAAGGGTTTGGCAAGATAAACAGCCTGGCACCCAGGCTAGTGGTTGTATGGATGATACAAGGGAAGAGGGATGGGTTGGGTACCTCTTTGGGGGTTTGGTTGTCTGAGATTCTCTGTCCTTCAAAAAGAAACCTTAGGGTGTTCATTGGTACACCCTGCAGGAAGGAATCACACATCAGATACTGGGAACATGATGATATTAATTCTGAAGTTCTGACCCACATTGTCAAAATGAGATGGGACAATCGTTTGGCTTCATAACTATACCACTCTACCTGTCTTTGACTGTACGATTCCTTTAGCTTCTTTAGATGTGTTGTCATCTTCACTTTGAAGTGAATTTCGCTGTTGTCCTGAAAGTAAAGATAGAATTCAGCCTTTTTTTCTGCCTAACTGGTGAACACAACTCACAGTCTTGTGTGTCAGGCTTCTAGGGGCACTTTCCCCAGACACTATCAGGGGTGGGCAATTCCAGTCTTCGAAGACCTGATTGGTGTGTCAGTTTTGCCCCAGCCAACACACCTGACTCCAATCACCTAATCATAATCTTCAGTTTAGAATGCAATTTGATTAATCAGCTGTGTTGGCTTTGGATGGCGAAAAGGTGTCACCAATCGGGCTCTCGAGGACTGGAGTTGCCCACTCCTGCACTAGATCCTAGTACACTAGTCCCAGACTAAATAGCAAGATCAATGTAGAATTCCTATTTAAAATGCTTTTAAGTCCAAGATATGGCCTTTTCTCAATTGGTTTTACTCAACTCCTGCATCCTCCCTCCTCTGTCCTCCTTTTGAAAAAGGTCAAAGGTAATCGAGGAGAGGCGGCAAGGAGATGGAAAGTGGACGAAAATGCACTTGTATGAAATGAGACTTCTCCAATGGTGTGTCATCAGGCAAATTACATTTACAGCGCGGAATCCCAAAATAAATGTATAAAGTGATAAAAAAACAAATTTAGCTAGTTGTGAAATACATTTTATAGATATAAGGATAAGTAGCATATGGTTTTTAAATGTTTGCATGATTTTCTCCTTCGAGAAAACAATAGCTGATTCAAAGGGTGTGTGGCAGATTTCAAAACTCGTCCTCGAAGGACTCAGGTAGGATACACTTTTGCCACAGAAAGAACAATGAGCTAATTATAAAAAAATCTTTGCTTGCGCTTACTTGACAAATGGAGGCTATCGAGGAAGGGAGGACTAACAACTAACAAATTGACACTCTCATCGACCACTTATCAGTTTCCGAGGAGAGAGGGCGGAGGAAAGAGGGAGTACAGAATTTTGCCCAAATGAGAAAAGGCCTATGTGTAACCGATGTGAAATGGCTAGTTAGTTAGCGGTGGTGCGCGCTAATAGCGTATCAATCGGTGACGTCACTCTCTCTGAGACTTGAAGTAGGGTTTCCCCTTGCGTTGCAAGGGCCGCGGCTTTTGTGGCGCGATGGGTAACGATGCTTCGTGGGTGTCAGTTGTTGATGTGTGCAAGGGTCCCTGGTTCGAGCCCGGGTTGGGGCGAAGAGAGGGACGGAACCTACACTGTTACATTGATGCTGTTGACCCGGATCATTGGTTGCTGCAGAAAAGGAGGAGGTCAAAGGGGGGGTGAGTGTAACCGATGTGAAAGGGCTTGTTAGTTAGCGGTGGTGCGCGCTAATAGCGTTTCAATCGGTGACGTCACTCTCTCTGAGACTTGAAGTAGGGTTTCCCCTTGCGTTGCAAGGGCCGCGGCTTTTGTGGCGCGATGGGTAACGATGCTTCGTGGGTGTCAGTTGTTGATGTGTGCAAGGGTCCCTGGTTCGAGCCCGGGTTGGGGCGAAGAGAGGGACGGAACCTACACTGTTACATATGGCTCCCCCAGTGTCCTTTCATATTAAACACATATAGCAAAGGAATAGAGGCAAGGAAGAGTACTCTCCTGTCTGAGATGCATCCACACTTCTCCATATTCTCTTACCTGACCAATCACCTTCAGTTTAATGTACTCCCCATCCTTCTTCTCACTTCCATCTCCACTTGAGGGTTTTGTCTCCTGGAATATACATAAATGAACAACTTTAGACTCCTGTAAGAAAAGTATCCCATTGACATGTACATACAACATTACATCAGCATAGTCAACCAGCCTACTCTACTGCACTGTCAACATGTCATGAATCCCTCCATGGTTGCCAAATAGAATAAGTTGTTTTACATTTTTTTTCTTCCTTTATTTAACTAGGCAAGTCAGTTAAGAACAAATTCTTATTTACAATGACGGCCTACCAGGGAACAGTGGGTCAACTGCCTTGTTCAGGGGCAGAACGACAGATTTTTACCTTGTCCGCTAGCTAGATAGCTTGTGTTAGCAAACACTACAGTTCTTGGCCCACATAGCGGCTAACGTAGCTAGCAAGCATTACTCAACCATTATTGTCTCTTCAACCAATTCACAGACAAGCAAGACGTTAGTTAAACCGTGCCCCTACCGTGTCTGACATGGTATTGCTCTTCTGAGTTTATTTTATTCCACAAAACGTTTAGTTAAAAATGTAAACACTGCCTCGGGATTCTTGCTGTTTTGAGAAGCAGGTACCATTAATAAACTGACCCGGAAAGTGTATAGTCTTCTTTGTCTGTGGTTTTTATATGGTGGTTGGGAACCAACTTTAAGGTGCTTTACCGCCCCCAGCTGGACTGGCGTGTGGACCAAAGACAGGGAAGTGCTCAATTCTACCAATTATTCTCGTCTCCTTAATTTTAAGGAAACTAAGTACATAATTAAACACTACACCTCTGAAGATTTTCTTAGCAGTTCACTTAAGCTTGGCTCTTTAACACCATTACTCCTTAAATATAATTACTCCCCTTTCCCTCCCATATTGCTGGCACTGAAATAGCATCTGTTCCACTGTCTCCATGTTTTCCTGACTGTGTTTACACCTCCCAGTTGGATGTTTTCCTACCAATTTCAATGTACTGTTGAGCCTTGTGTGTCCCAGTCTCAGCTTTGTGATTACACTTTCCTCCCTTCTTCTCAACCTGAGGACATACCTTCCCTACCTTTTCCTGGATCTTATACAGGTTTCTTCCCTTTCCCTCCCTGTTCCACATTGCTTGCCATTTCTTTTTAACCACTGTTCTTATTAACACTTATCTTCTGCTTTACTGATTGACATGTCCATATCAACATTAGGATGTCAGAGAGCCTGCTTGGTGAGAACACCCACCTCCTCATTCCCCGCTACTCCTACATGAGCTGGTACCCAGAGGAACCTCACATATAACCACCTCTGTCTCACCCTAACAGGCACGGCAAAATCTCATACAATACATCTTGTCTGCTTTGTGACAGAAATTAATATCAACTCATCAGTGCTGTACGAGTCAGAGCAGTTGACTACCCTGTCTGGCCTCACCTCCTCCACCCACTCTGCAGCCAAGGGTATGGCCAGCAACTCCATTTTCTATACGGATAAATGATCCATTGGTCTTTTTGTCACTGCCACCTGAAACTCAGGAACACTCAAATCTGCACCTGTCCTCCCTGTTTTAGGGTCCTTAGATCCATTAGTGAATAGAGTATATTCAAGGCAGTATAGTACCCCCAACAGGGGGGCTGAACTCCTTCCCAAACAGTCCCGCCTCCTCTCACTTTGCCCTTACCTAACCACCCAAAACTTGTATTCAGATCAGGTTTATGCTCCCAGGACTCTAGCAGCACCTTCTTTTCCAGCAGCATGTGTGACCTTATGTCCTTGAGGATTTACCCAGTATGTCATGGTTAGTTGTTGTCTTCTCAACTTTAAAGGCATCTCTCAAATCAAATCAAATGTTATTGGTCACATGCACATATTTAGCAGACGTTATTGCGGGTGGTTGTGTTCCTAGCTCCAACAGTGCAGTAATATCTAACAATTCACAACAATACCCATGTATCTAAAGTCAAAGAATGGAGTTAAGAAATATAGAAATATTAGGACGAGCAATGTCTGACTGCTCCACAACATATTCTTAGAGCTTGAGCCTGGATTACATCTAGCTTTTTTAAAAAGATGTCAGAGCTGCTGATGCATATGCTACACTACCATAGTCCAGTGATAACCTTGATATTGCTATATATAAAGTTTTTAACGCCATTCTATCCGACCCCCCCCCCCACACCATTCCTGACAGGCAACGCATCACATTCAACATTTTATTTCCTTTGATAACTTCTGTCTTAATATGTTCCGCCCATGTCATTTGAGTGTCAAATCAGACCCTCAGGAACCTAAACACTTCCACCGTCTCCACCTTCCTCCTGTAGAGCTTCAGGTATATTTCCTCCTGAACATTCCTTCTAGTAGAAAACCCAGTCTGTGTTTTCTCAACAGAGAACTTGAAGCCCCACCTGAGAGACCACTGCTCAACTTCTCTGATCGCTTCTTGAACTCTCTCGGCTGTATGGGGAATTTTTCTCCCTCTCCTCCACAGCGCCCGTCATCCGCAAACAATCACTTCCCAATATCTGATCTCACCTGATGAATACATCATCAATCATAATGGAGAACAACAAAAGACTAATCACACTTCCCTGGGGGGCACCATTATCTACCTCATAGCTTTCTGACATGCAGCTCACCACCCTCACTTGTATTGATTGTCCAAAAAGAAAGTCCTTCATCCAGTTAAAAACCCTTCCTCCAACCCCCATGCTATCCAGTTTGATAAGCAGGCCCCCCTTCCCCATCATATCATAGGCCTCTAAATCAAAGAAAATGGCTACCACCACCTCCTTATTTGCCTGTGCCTTGCATATGACTGACTAGACCCAATACAGGATGCATCATTCCCCTGCCTTTCCTGAACCCACTTTGACCTGGTGACATTAGCTCTCCAGGAAGTACGTCAGCCTTTCTGTTATCATCCTTTCCATAAGTTTACAGACATGAGATGTCAACGCTACCGGTCTATAACTTGATGGATTAATAGGGTCTTTCCTTGGTTTCCGTATTCCGTCCTGCCACACCTTATTGTAAAGGCCCAATACTTTTCCCATGATGGAACACATCTCATCCTTCTCTCCTCTGACCCTCTCTTTCCAACGCTGTCCCTCTTCCGTTAGATTATTTGAGCTGTGCACCTTCACAAAAGTCTGAGCTATCATCTCTGCCTTCTCCATGTCTCTCATTGCAAGTCTACCCACTTTTCAGCACAGGGAGATCCCGATCTCGTCTGACCCCACTCATCCTCTTAATCATCCCCCATACCTCTCCCACAGAAGTAGTCCTGCCTATGTTTCCACAGAAAGGGAATAGTTTGTTTTTCTAAATAAGAGTCCTTTTAATTTTGTGCTTCGGCCTTTGCATCACTAACTATTCGCCAGCAGGAGACCTGGTGGCACTGAAGAAGCAACCTGGAATTTGAAATGTTGGAGTAAAAACAATTACACACATTTCACATTATTTAAGTACTGTAGCTAATTTGTATTGCCCAAGTGTGAATGCCAGGGTTAAATTGCAAAAACGTTGGGAGATTGAGATTGGAGGTGAATAGCAATGCACATACTGAGATTGGAGGTGCATAGCAATGCATTCTGACCTATTATGAATCAAAACTGAGTAATGTGAGATTTCTATAATTATTGTATGGACATTTTAACTATGAAGTGCAGGACTAGGAGTGCAAGTTATTAACAAAGATATATATATATAACTCTATTCTTCTTTTTCAAGGTTACCCCTTCTGCCTGTGTTATTAATCTGACAGCCAAATCGAACGACCACATATTTTGATGACGAAACCAGAAGCACACACACATTTCTCTGACATCAACAAACTTGTGTTGTGGTTGGACTCTTCCAACTAGGCTTGCTGTTATTATTGGGGTAAGATTGCAGCTGAGCTGTGTTGGTAGAACCGTTTTCATGTAGCTAGCTTTATAAATCAAACAGAAGTGTGGATTAAGTTTTTGTCAACGGATAGATATTCAAATGCTTGTTTTAATTAGTTCACATCGCTATCGTCAGTTTTCACGTCGAAGAACATCTTGCACAACACAAGCGTTAGTGATATCTTGGCCTGAAACTCCGGGCCTTGGACTCAAGTAAAGTTCGAAGCGGACTCTAAACTTCTGCTTTCTCAAAGACCGCTATCCGCGGGGCCGGGGCTCTTGTCGCTGGCCCTGTGGATGAGGAAGTGAAGATACAGAATCCACCCAGGTAAATTAGAAACATTTTTGTTAACCGTTACAATTTACAGAAAGAAAGTACTTGACGAATTGATTTGCACGATGTGTGTGGCTCACGTCACGTAGCTAACTAGCTACGTACTGGTAGCAAGCAAGTTAATCGAGGAAAACATTAGCTAGCTAACGTTAACCAGCTAACTCGACAACTTCCCTGTCAGGCGATGTAATCTAACGTTAGCCATCCTAGTTAGCTGTCGTTTGCAAACTGTTGATTTATCAAATAATCCGTTTGCTAGCACAGATGCATGTCTACGTCGATAACCAACTAACACGTTTGCTAGCTGTCAACTTCTGTCATGAACCGACTAGTTAGCTGTGCACGCTAGTAATTTAGGGTGTCTTTTGTTGATTTGGATCGCAGTGTTTAGTTAGCTAATGACCATAGGCATAAATCCGAATATTATAGCTCAATTAGCTAGATAAGCTTGCATTACTAAATAGCTTGAACGACAGCCTCATATGGGTTCGTTCCATTTGATTTCAATCACTTTTTGACCGCACCCCATTTGGTTTGAATGACACTTTCTATATTTGCCAATGGTAGAGGTGGTTTAATGCTAAAACATTTAGTAGGTAGAGGGGTGCTCAAATTGGACAAATGTTGCATACATGTTACACTGTTACACTGTAACAGTGACACTGAGACTCAGATTTGTCTGACTCAGAAAGGACTAACGTTAGCTACTTTTAACAATTTCCATTGAACGTTTTACAAAAACACATTCACTTAAAAAACAGTGCAGATGCAAAGTTTAGTAACAGAATGATGGCACAAACCGTCATTCTGTTACCAAAGTTTACATATGCACTGTTCTTCAAGTAAATGTGTTTTTTGTAAAATGTTAAGTGAAAAGTAAAAGTAGTCATTGTGCATAAAGTTCTATGGTTTGTTTAGCTTTGCAATTATTGTTTTTTGTTTTACATTTTTAATGTGAAAAAGTCTGTCACGTTGTTATTGTGGAATTACACATACCCCTACATTGCCTAATATATCAGACTGATACCAATTATTGGTATACAGTCTGAAACAAAGTACTACAAAATTGTGGACATTTTCCTTACAAGCCAGAATGTTGAATAAAATTATATTTGAACTTACTCAACCGGTTATCAGTGTGGTTGGTCTTTCAGCTGCTCAAATTTGTTGTTAAAATATCCACAGGAAAGTATTGTTTACCTAACTTACTGAAGTTGATTTTTCTATAACCTGCCACATGCAAGACCATGTAAAGACCTGTTAGTATGAATGAGTGCATGTGCTTCCGTCTTGTGCACGTGCCTTCGGTCATAAGCAAACACATTTTGATTGCCACACACATAGACCCATGTTTTGAAGTCTGTTTAATAGTACTTTCCTGTGGATATTTTGTCAAATTTTGACCAGCTGAAGAACCAACACCACTGGGCAATCGACAGAGAATGTAATGAAATATAATTTTATTCAACATTTGTTGGCAGAGAATATAATGTTAATTTCTCTATCATAAGCCGCCTCCAACATCAATTTGGACAATTTGGCAGTATCTCCAACCGGCCTCACAACCTCAGACCATGTGTATGGCGTCGTCTGGGTGAGCAGTTTGCTGATGTCAACATGGTGGGGATATGGTATGGGCAGGCATACGCTACGGACAACGAACACAATTGCATTTGATTGGCAATTTGAATGCACAAAAATACCGCTACGAGATCCTGAGGCCCATTTTTTATATTTTTTTTATTTTTTTTATTTACTAAGGTATATGTCACCAACAGATGCATATCTGTATTTCCAGTCATGTGAAATCCATAGATTATGGCCTGATGAATTTCTACTGCAGAAAAATGACTGGGCAGGTGGCTTGGAGGGCATAGGTCCACCTGCTGTGGAGCCAGGCCCAGCCAATCAGAATGAGACCAATACTCCCCAGTTTTATCAGCTAGTCCGGATGGCCGGTCTCAGACGATCCTGCAGTTGAAGAAGCTGGATGTGGAGGTCCTGGGCTGGCATGAATACACATGGTGTGCAGTTGTGAGGCTGGTTGGATGTACTGCCAAATTCTCTAAAATGATGTTGGAGGTGGCTTATGGTAGGGAAATGAACATTAAATTCTCTGGTAATGGCTCTGGTTGACATTCCTGCAGCCAGCATGCCAATTGCATGGTCCTTCAACTTGAGAAATCTGTGGCATTGTGTTGTGACAAAACTGGTTGATATGCCACACCTGTTAGGTGGATGGGTTATCTACGCAAAGGAGAAATGCTCACTAGCAAGGATGTAAACAAATTTGTGCACAACATTTGAGAGAAATGTTTTTGTGTGTATGGAACATTTCTGGTATTTTTTATTTCAGCTCACTTTACATGTTGCGTTTATATTTTTGTTCAGTATATTTCAATTGACTGATTTCCTCATATGAACTGTAACTCAGTAAAATCTTAATTGTTGCATGTTGCTATTTTTTTGCATATTTAGAAATTTCTTTAATTTTGATATGAAAAATATTTTTAACCTTGAACATCAATGATCAAAAAACAAGTAAAATCTGATTATTATTTTTTTTCTTCCATTTTCACATATGTTGTAGCTTAGACCCTATTTTACATTTGAGGTGTTTGTGTTGTGCCTGCCTTCGGTTGATACACAGCATACTCTTGAATACAGGGTGGGTGTCATGTCAATCATAGATTTATAATTCATACCCCTTCAGACCACTGCAATTTAACTGGTGCATCATTGGTATTTAAATTGAAATTACATTTCTACTTCCATTTACTGCCACAAAGATGGTAGCTGGTCCACCCACTGTCGAATGTCGGTTCTATTATCTATATTTCTGTGATTTCAATAGGTTTCCTATGGAGGACTGACAGTATAATTTTAAAACAAATTATATTTCCATTAAAGTCAACATTCTTTGATGTGTGGACCTCCATCTTTCTGCTACCATTTTGAAACGTGAAAATAAAATGTTATTCCCATTTTAGTACATTTATCACACCCACCCTGTATTCAAGAGCATGCTGTGTCTCACCTGATGGCGGGCACAACACAAACATCACAGATGGTGTAAAATACAAGTTTTTAGATAATTGACATTAAAGTACGTACATTTTATTAAACTAGTTTGACAACCCTGTTTGTAATCTTTAAAATGTATATCAAACTGAACCGTTTATCTTTTCCGGTGATGAAGACATGGATGTCTCATGGTAGGGTGGGGGTGTGCAAAATGGGTCATCTTTAAGCACCTTTATCTCCTAAATGTTTCGGCATTCAGGTCCAAAAAGTTACTTTCTGACCACTTCTACCATGGGCAAATATGTATGGAAAGTTTCATTCAAATGAAAAAGAGTGCGGTGAAAAAGTGAATGAAATCAAATGGCACGACCCAATGTAAACAATATTTAGCTAGCAATGCAGAATGGTTCTAGTTTGAATCAGTTTGCTAGTGAGTGACTAATTCTGTTTGTGTGCAATACTCAGATTTTACAGGAGAAAGGAACCCCTTTGATGGGAGAATCCTCTATCCTGGACTCCTGGGTGAATCAACGTGTCAAAATGAGTATGTGTACTTTCTCCCAACACATACACGCAGTTGTAATACATAGGAACTGTCATGACATTAGGCCATATCTGATCATTTAAGGTGCCCTGGGAATGCTTTGCAATACTGTCTGTTCTATGGCTAAGAACAGAACATCAAACAACAGAGAATATTCTATGGCTTCTATTCTGTGTTTTCTGTTCTGAGCTTTCTACCTGCCCCAAACAGATGAACAGGAGGCGCTGAACTCTATAATGCAGGACCTGGCCGAACTGCACCGCTCTAGCCGCCCTGCCATGACCCTGTCTGACCTGGGCAAACCCAAGGCCTCTTCACCCAAAAATCAGGTCTGTCCACTTGGCACTCATCAGAGAATAGTCTCAATACAATGAATGGCATTTCTCTTTCTCATCCTCTTTCCTCTCGTGAATGCTGGTGTATGTTGTGTGTGTGTTTTACAGAACGATGTGCGAGTGAAGTTTGAGTTCAAAGGGGAGAAGAGGATCTTGCAGTTCTTTCGCCCAGTCAGGCTGGATGACCTGGGGAACAAAGCCAAAGTGGCCTTTGGTCAGGTCATGGATCTGCATTACACCAACAATGAGGTACTTATCACGATAACATCATCACCAAGTCACAGTGGGGCTGGGCGGTATACCGTATTTTACGATGTACTTGTATTGATGCACAGACTAGTTTGGGTTTTAACTTGACCTTCTATAACGGTATTTGAATGTTTGGTTTGTGATACGCCGTGTGTAACGCCCATCGTTATAGTTTGCTACTTGAGTCATCTCTCTCCACGCCGCTTTCCACACAGAGCTAGCCCCTGTCACTGAAGGAGCGCATTTGTTGTTCCTCAACCACAAGACACTTGCATGTGTATTTGTTTTGTTCATAATAATAATACAATAAAATGCAAAAAAGAATACAATAAACCATGAGACACTTGCGTTCAGTCTTCATGGTCAATGCAGCACATGCTACAATCATGTTGGTGACAGCTAAGATGTTTTCACTTTGCTTCTTAATATAAATCCACTAATGTTCTATAATTACACTATTAGTTTGTGTTTCTTACATCTGCAAACAGCTAGTTTGTCTTTTGTTAGCAAGTTGGGCCTAAATCGTGTTTGCTGCTAATGGCTAGTTAGCTGGCTAGTACATTTATTGTGTTTGCCGCTAATGGCTAGTTAGCTGATTCAGTACATTTATTCGCTAGCTAGCGAATAAATGTACTGAGTCAGAGCAAACGTAACTAGCTATACAGCCTGGTAATACCAGTGATGGTGTAGACCTAAATTAGCATGGTTGTGCAATAGTATCTTCTAAATAAAGAGGAATACCCGAAGCATGAATGTTAGCTACATGAAGTAGCTAAGAGAGAACATTTAATGTAGCCAAAGATTATAGGGTCCCGTAGAAAACACTTTGGTTCCTACCCTGTCACAATTACTTCTCCATGGCATTTTGTCACGTCAAACACTGTATTCAAAGTGCCCACTTTGCGGCAGGTAGCCTAGTGGTTAGAGCGTAGGGCCAGTAACCGAAAGGTTGCTAGATCGAATCCCCGAGCTGCCAAGGAAGAAATCTGTCGTTCTGCCTCTGAACAAGGCAGTTAACCCACTGTTCCTAGGCCGGCATTGTAAATAACAATTTGTTTTTAACTGACTTGCCTAGTTAAATAAAGGTTAAATCAAATTAGAATGAAAATTCTATTTCCATGATTCCAACAGTTCACACAAGTGTTTGGCTTTAAATTGCAAATCAGATCACAATTGCAACATTTGGTTAAAAATAAAGCCTAGATTGTTTGTCCATATTGTGCAGCCCTACGTGGCAGTGTGGAGATCTCAAATGAGTGCAGGAAATGCAGGAAATTATTTTTGGTTGAATTGAACAGATTGGAGAAAAATGAATTTAAATCACTTAGAATGTATGTGTTGCCACTCTAGGGTCATAAAGAAAATGTAGAACTTTTATTGTTCATAAAATACCATCCAATATTTTTTTAAATACAGTGATATGATATTTGGGCCATATAGCCCAGCCCCTAGACACAGTGTTGGTCTCTGGTAGTCAAATAAGCACCAAAAGCCAATCAACATGTGTGAGCGAGAGAATGAATTGTTCTGTGAGAAACTACCAATACCTTTCTTTTCTATTTCACTTCCTTCTCTTGCTGCCGTTTCTTCCTCTTCTTCCAAGCTGATCTGTCTGTTTCCTTCTCTGTGGTTCTCTCCCCTCCTCCCTCCCAGCTGGTGATTCCTCTGACCACTCAGGATGACCTGGACAAGGCCGTGGAGCTGCTGGATCGCAGCGTCCACATGAAGAGCCTGAAGATCCTCCTGGTGCTCCAGGCCTCCTCTCAGGTTAGGACCAGACAGTTCACGGCCCATATTCACAAAGCACCACAGAGTTGGGAGTGCTGATCTAGGACCAGTTTAGCCTTTTGGATAATAATGAATAAGATTACTTGGACAGATCCTAGATCATTACTTCTACTCTGAGAGGCTTGGCGGATATGGGCCCAGACCATATCACAGCACAGTGACTGTAGGGAATCACACACAATCCATAGCATACTACTGTACTGGCTGATTGACCCATCAATAGCTCACTATGTTCAGCACACTTTCTCGAGTATTTACTTTAATGAATCATCTTGAGACCTTTGTTTAAGCTGACATAAAAGCATTGTTTTATTCTGTAAAAGAAACGGCTGTATAGTAAAACTGTTTTGATATGGATGGATGGTGTTTAATTTCTCCTCTCAGACCTCCACGTCCAGCATGGACCTGCTGCCCCCACACGAAGACCTGGACAACACCCGCTTCAGGGCCACAGACAATAAAAGCATGCTGGCTTTGATAGGTGGGTCATCAACTCAGTGGTGTTTTCAATGACAACTATATATGTGTGTGTAATTCATTTAATTAAATCTGTGAAATTGTCCTTCTAGTAAATACTTTCCATTTCTTTCTTTCTCCAAATCCATTTGCTTCATGGCATTAGACACATCCAAAACACCTTGTCTTTCACCACCAGTCTAGTAGTAAGTCTTCAGCTGGAAATGTTTGTAATTCTCTTTCATCCAGGGTCCCACTCCGGGGACCGCAGCTCTCCCCCTCCAGGCTACATTCCCGATGCCCTCCAGCAGGTTGCCAGAAACGGCTCCTTCACCAGCATTAACAGCGAGGGAGAGTTCATTCCAGAAAGCATGGACCAGGTAACCTCAACTACAGAGGACTCTATCCATCTAACCAGTTTTAACATTGACATTTAGGGCTTCCACCATTTTTAAAGTAGTCAACTGTTTGGGGATTCCTATGGGTTGGGAGCGATCAGCCAATAATCAGAGCATTGTCTTCTTCAAATTGGGTTGCCAATGGTTTGTAAATGGCTTTTAAACTACGTCACGGCCATCTAGTGGCTATAATAAATGAATGACACACACAATTTTGTCCAGGACTCCAGCACTGTAGGTGGCGGTAAATCACAAATTAGCCTCACTCTTTTTTTTTTTTTTATACACAAAATAAGAAAATTGACTACATTAAAATGGAGATGGCCTCCATGGCGATGCCCAAGCTGTCACAGACGCCATAATGGCACAGCTACAAAGATGAGTCCTCTATCTAGATGGAGACAGGGGCCCAGATCAGGAACAGTCATACTAAGGCCTAGTCTCAACACTCTTGCCTACTCGTAACTGTCCTTCATTACCGCTGTTATGAACATTTTTATTAACATGTTCAGAGTATGACAAATAACAGCAGAGTCACAAACTCAATCTCTCCTTTCTTAGATGCTGGACCCTCTGTCAATGAGCAGTCCAGAGAACTCTGCATCGGGGAGTTGTCCCTCACTGGATAGCCCACTGGACAGGTGAACATCCAGCTAAGAACCACATAGCCAGCATGCATTGTGGTAACCTTCAACATTTCATCTTCTGAATCGAACAGTTTTTTTTTAAACGTGTGTTCCTCCTGTATTTCCTTGCAGTGATAACTATCCTAAGTCACGTATGCCCCGGGCACAGAGCTACCCAGACAACCACCAAGTTTACCCAGAGTATGATATTCCAGTGTTTGAGAAGTCGGGGAAAGGGGGCACTTACCCACGGCGATACCACATTTCCTTTGGCCTTCAGGACTACAGTGATGGTAAAGGAACAAACAAAAACACACCCTCTCTAAAACAAAAGTCATATTCAATTCAACCTTAAATCTGGGTGTCCCGATTTCTTTTATTTTTAGAGTATCACAGAAAACTATTGTTGTTTACCTTCAATCTCCCTCTCCCATCCTCCCCTGCAGGGCGTAAGACGTTCCCTCGAGCGCGGCGCACCCAGGTCCACGGTTTCCATTCCCCGGTCAGTTTCAGCCCCACAGAGCAGTCTCCCAGCACCAGCAGTGGCAGCAGCATATTCACCCCAGACCTGGAGGAGCCCGGGGGTCGCAGACGCAGGGGCAGCGACATCGAGCCCAACCCCACCCTCTCTGTTATGGACATCAGCCCACCCAGCCGCTGTGAGTAGAGCTGGATGGAGGGAGACAATAGGAAGGGGGGGAAAGCAGAGATTGAGATGGCAGAACGTTCAGGTGGAAGGATAGCTGGTCTGGCCGGGTAGCTGCTAAGCAAATTTGCAACCAACTTATATCTTATAAGCGCACACAAATTACCTGATTTGATTTCCCCCATGTCTGTCCAGCTCCACGTGCCCCTACTAACTGGCGGCTAGGTAAGCTGCTGGGTCAGGGTGCGTTTGGCCGGGTCTTCCTGTGCTACGATGCAGACACTGGCAGAGAGCTGGCTGTTAAACAGGTCCAGTTTGACCCAGAGAGTCCCGAGACCAGCAAGGTGAGTGGAACAGAGATTGTGTGTGTGTCGAGAGTTGTGTACACTGTGTACTCAATATATCTTGTCTATCTGCAGGAGGTAAGTGCCCTGGAGTGTGAGATCCAGTTACTGAAGAACTTGTGCCATGAACGGATCGTCCAGTACTACGGCTGTCTACGAGACTCCAACGAGAGAACTCTGTCCATCTTTATGGAGTACATGCCCGGGGTAAGTGTGTGTGTGTACGTTTGAATAACTGGACTTAGACCAACTCAAAACTGTCTCCGTCCACCAGTGTGGCGACGTCGGCTGTGTTCCAGGTTGTATTTGTTTCAGTGAAGTTTCACAGCTGATCGGCACGACGCTGCTGCAGTAAAGATGACCAGGAACGGACGCACAGGTTGCTTGAACTCTCATATAGTCACCCTCTGTCTCCAGGGCTCCATCAAAGACCAGCTGAAGTCGTACGGGGCCTTGACGGAAAACGTGACGCGTCGATACACCCGTCAGATCCTGGAGGGAGTGTCCTACCTACACAGCAACATGATCGTCCACAGAGACATCAAAGGTACAGAAGGAGGGGGGGATAAATGGATGGAATATTGGAATACAATGTTGCTGGATTCTGATAGGAAGGACCATTAATGACTCATAGAGGTCTAATGTTCTGGTTCATGTAGTGCTTATGACAGAATGTTGATGGATATTGAGGGGAATGTTGCTGTGACTTCTGGGTAATGTAGTTTCTTATGAGAGAATGTACCTTAAACCATCTCCTTACCTCTTCCTGTCCCTCCCTCTTTTTCCTCCATCTTTCTCTCCAGGGGCCAACATTCTGCGGGACTCTGTGGGAAACGTGAAGCTGGGGGACTTTGGGGCGAGCAGGCGGCTACAGACCATCTGTCTGTCAGGAACAGGGATCAAGTCAGTGACTGGTACTCCCTACTGGATGAGCCCAGAGGTGATCAGTGGAGAGGGCTATGGCAGGAAGGCTGATATCTGGTAAGACTGATTTATTACTGAGGCAGACTTATCAGCAAAATAGTTTCCACCTCCTTGTCTCCTTCTCTTTCAAACCACTGGCTGAGACTTAAAGCCCACATGCAGTCTTTTGTAATTTGTTTATTTATCATTTTTTTCAAACAGCTCTTACACCAAAAGCTCATCACAATTTGTACAATTTCAGACTGTTATTTTGACCTAATAGTGTGGAAATATAACAAAACTGCACCATTAAGAGGTTTTTACCATATGATGAAGTCTCTTTAAATTAGTGGTCAGAAAGGAGAGGGGATCTGGATAGGAGGCTATGGTAGATGAGTGTAACAGCCACTGAGAAAAAGTGTCTCCCTTTTTTTGTAATGTAAATCTTGGTGAGATGAGAACCAATAAAGATCTTGATGTGTTGAGTGGAATGTGGGATGCTGGTGGGAATGGCTATAGGAGGACGAGCTCATTTTAATGTCTGGAATGGAATGAATGGAACGGAGTTTCCATATGTTTGATCTGTTTGGTACCATTCCATTCCAGCCATTACAATGAGACCGTCCTCCTATAGCTTCTCCCACCAGCCGCCTCTGGTGGGATGTCTTGTCAACTGTTGATGATGTTGGCTAATGTCAGTGGTGTCCTCTCCAGGAGTGTGGGTTGCACGGTGGTGGAGATGCTGACCCAACGGCCCCCGTGGGCCGAGTTCGAGGCCATGGCGGCCATCTTTAAGATCGCCACCCAGCCCACCAACCCCTCGCTGCCCGCCCACGTCTCCGACCACGGCCGCGACTTCCTCAAGCGCATCTTCGTGGACACCAAGCTGAGGCCCTCGGCCGACGACCTTCTGAGGCACATCTTTGTTCACTAGCCCCTTCCCCCTGAACTGCCAGAGATGGCCTTAGATGATTCGCTGTCCCTGCCTCTGACTCCCCCTGACTCCGCCCTCCCAGCTCCAGACAGAAAGCCCCCATTGGACCAGAGAGGACTTGGTGGGAGGTATCCATCTGGTGATTGGATGAGGTGGGTAGAGGTGGGGACTACAACTCCTGCGTCTCTGTTTTTAGGAGACTGGCAAGGAGGAATTAATGAATGAACTCATTTAGAGAAAGAAAGTTGCACCTTCATTTCAGAAATAGGGTAAGTTTCCCAACCGAGATGACAAAATAACCTTTTTTAAATGTTTTTATGATTAATATCTCCTGCTTTTGATTGTGGAGTGGGACTCAGTCACTCTGTGCTTAGCTCACTGAGTCAGTCGGTGTTTCTAATCTGGACCTTAGTGGAGATTTGAGGTGACGATCATGATAATCTGGGCCACGTTTAGTAGGCAAACGTTGTGGAGCGTTGCAGATAGAAATGGCATGACTAGAGCCGAAACGATTCTTTACTCTACACGTCTTAGAGGCAGGTTTGTTCTACATGCTATACCCATCTGAACGTTTCACAACGGCGCGTCCTGCTGAACGCACCCCTGGTAGTTAGTGTGGTCCTGACTCGACCCAGAATGTACAGCTGAAAACCCATAGCACGCTGCTATCGAATCCACAACCAGAACACCGGGTGAGGAGAACACTCCTACCCCCCCACGCTTCTTGCCACACTGCTGCCTATGTTGCTCCCCCCTCACTTGCACATTCACAGTCCATGTAGAACATCCAGAACTCAACGGTTCTTCTTACTTATACTGTAGACATTCTATGATGAAAAAAATAATTTTGTTGCTAGGATCCCTCGCTTTACTCCTGTCCTGCGACTGTCTGTCTTGTCTGCTGTGTCAGTCAGGTCGCCTGTCTGTCAGGGTCTGTTGTCAAATCCCCTCCAAGTCTGTCGTTCTTTGCCGTGTGCCTTTTTAGCCGCGTAGGCACATGTCTTTGGTTGAAACGTTTTCGCTACGCATCAGACAGGTACCAGCCTATTTACGGTTTGGATCATATCCAAGTGTTTCTATCAGTGTGGTTCAGCCAGTGGTGCGCCGAATTGGTCTGCTCTCTCTGATCTGCCTTTTTTTCTCTCTGTATCAGACTGGTGTTAGATCAGTTGTGGCACTGTTCTCTGCCTTCTCCTCACCAGGGGTCATAGGTCTCTTACTGACCCCAGATCAGATACAACTGAGACACACCAAAGGAGAAACCTAGAGTGCTCATCATAATGGGTTTGGTGCTTCAGTTCTTAACAGAAATACATCGGAGCTCTGTGATTGGCCGTGTTGTACTGATGCCAGTTGATTGCTCAAAGTTTAGGCAGGCCTTAGTTGATTGGTCAAATGTACATTATGGCATTTTAAAACAGGAAGAGTGGAGAACCGCTAGCCAATTAGGATGCTTGTTACTCAGTTGTAGGCATACTGTATGTTATTATCAGGTACTACTTTGCGCTGAAGCACTCTCTACGTTAGCCAGTTTACATCTTGATTAAGATACTACTGCACTGAACAGTACTCAGCAATTATGCCAATATCAATACTCGACAGTGCTGGTGAATACTCAGTTATACTCCACAGTGTTGGACACCATCTGGTACTATTATGCCCTCTTGCCCTACTATGCCTTGGGAAAGAAAGTATTGGTATGTTGTAGTATGTGTTGTTTAATTTCTCCTCTCAAACACTCCTTTAGCATATATATATATATATATATACACACATACACATACACACACACCAGAGCAGTTTTCAGTATGTTTCAGTTGGGGATGGGCTCGAGTACTCGATTCTAGATTTGTATTGGAAATTTGCAAATGCAACTGTTTAGCAGGTTCAAATGACATTTCAAACTTTAAGATGTGTTTTTATTGTTTTGGAGTGTGTCAAGTGCACTGAAAATATAGCATTAAAAAAAACCATGAATTGAAGCAATCGATAGCATACTGCAAACTTGTTTTGCCTTCAGCCCTGTTTTGTGCTTGAATACGAGTACACAAAATGATTTGCATGAGCGTACTCAGACATTTTTTTTCAATGTCCATCCCTAGTTTCAGTGCTGTACTCAGCCACACACCTCAACATTACTAACAAGTAGACTTATCTAAAATCACAGCAGTGCTAACTGTTTTGTTGCTGCCAGGTACAGAGAATGTCAGATATATTTGACCCATATTTTGTAGATGCAGTAGGATAGGTGTTTTTTAATTTAATGATGGAAGTGGCTGTCTATTTGACTCCAGGAGGTGTTGTCATTGCCTGTAAGCTAACCCATAGGTACTCAAGGTATGGAAACACAAGCTCTTTTGTGTGAGGTGTTCGGGAAACCGACTGATCAACTAGCCTGAAATATGATGGCGCATTTCTCCCATCGCCTAGGCACTTTCTCCCCTTGACCATAGCACCACAAGTTACTAAATCCTGTCTCTCTCGCGCGCCGAAGGAGTGCTTGTTAAGCTGGTTAAGAGAAACAATGGTCATTGACTCCACTGTTCTGGACTCTGTTTTCTTTTAGTCTGAGAAGCAAAATGGCGACCCGTGCGTGTTATCATCAGCTAAGCTGGTCCCCAAGAAGTTAGACCCCTTCCTTACCCTCCTGCATTGCGTTGCCTGTAAAAATGAAACTGAACATTTCCATTGGCACTGGGACTCGCTGTTATCAACTCTCAACAGAAATGATGACGCCATATGCACTATTTAAAACTGGTACATAATGCGTTCTCTACCGCTCGCTTCTTCAAGGTTACTCATTGGACGATGGACTTCTACTCTGTTGAGCATAGTCTGTCTTGTGTTTCTGTTGTTAGCGATGACCTTTTTTGCACATTTTTGAGACTATACAGATTTTTTACACTGATTGTAATACTTTTGCTTCTGTGTGTGTGCGCGCGTGTTGTATATGATTGACTCAGTGTGGTTGTGTTGCACAAGGATCTTACAGTCAGGAATGTAATGTTTCATTCTCACCACCAGGTGGCCTCATTCACCATTGTGGATTAACACTCCCCTGTTGAAATGAGAAGTCAAGTCTATTTGAACTGAACAGACTGAGTGGCTGTCCTCCCCACTCAGAGGGACTGTTAGTGATGGTAGACGAGGCCTGAATCCCAAACCAATCAATCCCTAGCCCCTGCTCCCTACTTGTGTAGATCTGAGAGGACTAGGCAGGTTGGTTTGGGATTCGGGCAAAACTATTTAAAGTAATAGGCAGTGAACTGAAATACGGTATGATAAGTCACCACATGGTATTCCCCTGCTTCTTGAAAACCAACAAGATGCAGACCAATATGGTCCAATATGTGCTTTTTATAAGCCACTGCTGCCACTCCAAGGTGCTGTAAGCACTTCTCTCGTTGTGCGTGTGTGTGACTGTGTGCGCGACTGTGTGTACTGCAATTTGTGCTCAAAGGACACTGGGGGCGCCCAAAATGCCTTGCGCATTCGGACTGTAAAAAAAGAGAATTGAAGAAGAAAAGAAATGTACAAATGTATACATTTGAAAAATGTACCCCTTTTAAAAAGAACGATTACACTTATATCCCTCACATTTGTTTTCTGTGTATTGTAAAAGAAGCCATGTTTATAATTCTATTTGGTTTGTGACCAATAAGCCTGTTTATATCAGAACTGTATATCAGTGGTATGCATAATTTTTTAATATATATTTTTATTTTTTATTTTTAAATGGGAGATTTTATGCATGGTTGGATCCTGAGAGAGGTACAATGGTGGCAGGAGGCCCATTGCTTTTAGCCTGAGTGCCAGTCTGTTTGTGCCATCATGCTAATTCCATCATGCTAATTCCATGTCACTCATTGTTTGGCTTGTTAAATGACAGCAATGGAGTAAACAAGAAGAGATCTGGGACCAGGCTAAGGCTCATTGGCTCCTGTAAATGAATGCTGGAGAGAGGAGACCTCTTGATGGAAAAAGGTCGGGAGACTGTCAGTCTGTTGGCACTTTGATGTGTTAATAATTATGATGACAATGAAAATAATAAAATATATTTATTTCACCTGTTTTTCTAAGATTTACTTTTTATTCTTTTTTTTTTTACCCCCCCCCAAAAAATGATTTCACCTGTTTTGTGTGTGAGATTTGTGAGCACAGTAGATTATTTTGTAAAGGCAGTGATCTTTTGGACAGGCCTACTACAGGTCTGATTGCATCATGCGAGCCTTTTAGGAAGGGCATGTTGTTGACAGGCAAGTATAAGCAGTTTTTCTAGTAATGGACAACAGTGAAACTTGATAGTTTATCAAACTATGTATTGTTGTCTTCTTGGCTCCATAAGTGTATGAGCTATTAGCAGTGTTTCCTGAACTCTGTTCTGGGTACCTCAAGGGGTGCATGTTTTGGTTTTTGCCCTAGCACTACACAGCTAATTCAAATAATTCACTAATTTAAGCTTTGATTATTTGAATCCGCTGTGTAGTGCTAGGGCAAAAAACAAACGTAGGGCCGAGATTGTGAAACACAATTTAGTGACAGGTCGCACACCCACACTGCCCTGACTCACCTAGATAAAACAAATACCTATGGTGAGAATGCTGTTCATTGACTACAGCTCAGCGTTCAGAACCATTGTCCCTCTAAACTCGTCACCAAGCTTAGGACCCTGAGACTGAACACCACCCTCTGCAACTGGTTCGTGGACTTCCTGGCGGGCCGACCCCAGGTGGTGAGGGTTATGCTTAATGTGCTTAATCCCCTCCTGTACTCCCTGTTCACCCACGACTGTGGCCATGCACCACTCTAACACCAAGTTTGCTGATGACACGACGGGGGTAAGCCTGATCACTGGCGACAATGAGACGGCCTACAAGGAGGGGGTCAGAGAGCTGGCAGTGTGGCGCCAGAACAACGACTCCCTCGATGTCAGTAAGACCAAGGAGCTGATCGGACTACGGGACACTGAGGGGGGATGAGCACGCTCCCATCCACATCGACGGGACTGCAGTGGAGCGGGTTGGAAGCTTCAAGTTCCTCAGTGTCCAAAACACTAAAAACTTCAAATGGTCCACGCACAGTCGTGAAGAAGGCACGTCAGCGCCTCTTGCCCCTCAGGTTGAAAAGGTTTGTCATGTACACTGAAATCCTCAAAGTTCTACAGCTGTAACATTGAGAGCACCTTCTACCTTGTTTTTAGTATGACATAGTTCTTGATAACGGCATTGTTGTGGTTAGAGCTTGCAAGAAAGGCATTTCACTATATTTGTGCATGTGATGTTGAAATGTGAAACTTATGGGCGAGTCCCAATGTGCCGCAGGGCAAACTGTACTAAAAAGCCACAGTTGGCAGAATGCGCCTTTACGCGCTCCACTCAACATGTGTAGCCCTGCTGCGGTGACCAGGACGCTCAGGCTCACAGTTCACCACGGCCAGACACTGTCAGTGGCCCTGGACGGTTTTGTGTCTGGTGGTCGGAGGTTCAAGTCCGGAGCCAGCAGACACGTAGGACAACATTTTCAGACAACGATAGAAACAGCTCCGGAGAAGTACAAAACAATAGACGATCTACGTGGACCTAGTTTGGCCACGACGGTGTATTGGCTGTTCGGGAAGGGATATTCAGATAAGAGCCATGCGATGCAGGTAAAATTAATCCCACAGTGCCTCGCTTAATTTCTGCTGTATGACTAACTGCATACGTATAGTGAGTGCACGTTATCGAGCGAATTAAGGAATATCGACGTCATTTATAACGATGTGGACTAAGAAGTTTAGAATATTTCGCAAGAGAAAAGGTAAGTCACTTATCCAGATCATTTCCCGTCAATGCATGTCGAACAGCTTAGACTAAGAAATTGGAATATTTCGCAAGAGAAAAGTGATTTACCTTTATTAAACTATCCAGATCATTCCCCGTCAATGGATGTCGATGTAACTTGTTTTGACGACTGCTATGATTAAACAAAGCCCGGGGTGTGGTGTATACAAACCCCCGAGGTGCCTTGTTGCAATTATAAACTGGTTACCAACGTAATTGGAACATAATATATATTTTTGGGTCATTCCCGTGGTACATGTTGTGACGTTATTCTGTGGCAGATGTAAAGACTACAAACAGTTATAAAATTGCCTATTTGCAAGATGTACTTATTTCAATAGGCATAGGCTACTGACTAACATCTGGGTTTATAATTGCAATTCAATTTTGACATGGTTTGCTGAGCTAGATGCAGGTAGCCTATAGCCCCCTGATAGGCCAACATCTAATTTCAGGGAAAAGTCCACAATGAAACTGACAAATGTTTACAATGATACATTTGCAATAGAGCTGTGACCATGATCACAATTGATAACTGCAGCACTCTCAACCAGAGCACCCTTTTTCAGTCTCACCTCTGCCAATTACGTGAATGTATACTATTTGTTACACACAAATATGGTATAAGAATACCCTGTACTCATCAAGAAACCGCACATACAAACACCAGTACCTGGTTTCCCTTACCTATTGAAATC
Organism: Salmo trutta; assembly: GCF_901001165.1. Taxonomy (NCBI): domain Eukaryota; kingdom Metazoa; phylum Chordata; class Actinopteri; order Salmoniformes; family Salmonidae; genus Salmo; species Salmo trutta. The sequence continues at coordinate 45,791,580 of NC_042962.1, forward strand.
AAGAAGAAGAAAATAATGAAATAGACCAGTATACTGCTGTGCAATGTCACGTGTACTGTGTCTATATCAATAAAGACTAGGATGGGCCAATTTATTTTGTAGATGTTGTTAATTGAAATAAAAGATCAAGGTGATTCTGGAAGTATTCTCAGGGTGATTATTGGGTTGTATAAACATGAGTGCCCCCCCCCCCCACACACACACAATGCTGGCCTTCAAATGTGTTTCTAAAGTCAGGCAAGACTGCCTCTGACTGGAGAGATAACAGGCTGTGTATCCTACTAGAAACCAGTTCTTTCAAAGGTCATAACACTGTCTTGAACTTACGTAGTTGAGCCTAATATAACCGTTACAAATGATCCGTCATTGAGAAATAGGGCTCACATGCGAGATGACCCTTCGCAATAGAAACTTTCTCTATTTGAAAAATATCATTTTCTACAATTCTTATTTGTACTTATGAATTTACCATGTTAAATATAACTATTTATTTATTTGTTAAAAGTTAGCTCACAGAATTAAGTGTTTTCAAGCCTTGTACAACTTCCCCCCCCCTTCACAAACCATGGGCCGGACCAAACCGAAGGCATAATTGGCAGCAAGGGGATCCAATCATAACATTTGGAATTGAGTAGTATTGTGTAGAAAGTCAGTACATATGGTGGTTAAATCATTTGACATCCATCAAATTTATCATAGCATATTATTTAGGGGGTCAAATTGGCTCTGATATTTGTGGGATCATAAACCCCCCCTGGCTTCATGGTTTATTTAGGTTGATTTATGACAAATTAGGTTAATAAGAAGTTTATATACTGTTATTTGTTAGTAAATATACACTGAACAAAACATTTGGAGCACCTTCCTAATATTGAGTCCACCACCCTTTTCCCTCAAAACAGCCTCAATTTGTCGGGGCATGGACTATAAGGTGTCAAAAGCATTCCACGAGGATGCTGGTCCATGTTGACTCCAATACTTCTTACAGTTGGGTCAAGTTGGCTGGATCTCCTTTGGGTGGTGGACCATTCTTGATACACAACGGAAACTGTTGAGCATGAAAAACCCAGCAGCATTGTAGTTCTTGACACACTCAAAGCGGTGCGCCTGGCACCTACTACCATACCCCGTTAAAAGGCACTTAAGTCTTTTGTCTTGCCAATTCACTTTCTGAATGGCACACATACACAATCCATGTCTCAAGGCTTAAAAATCTTTTTTTAACCTGTCATATTCCCTTCAGATACACTGATTGAAGTGGATTTAACAGGTAACATCAATAAGGGATCATAGTTTTCACCTGGATTCATCTGGTCAGTCTGTCTTGGAAAGAGCAGGTGTTCATATGAAATATTAATAATATTGGACTGTCTCACTGTACATTTCCAGAATCAAAGATCTTTTCTTTTCCCCCAATCCAGGTTGAACACAAGAAACTGTACGGGCCCATCTGGCGCTCGCGGTTCGGCCCGTTTGATGTGGTGAACGTGGCGTCTCCAGAGCTTATATCCCAGGTGATCCGTCAGGAGGGCCGCTACCCGGTCCGGACAGAGCTGCCACACTGGAAGGAGTACCGCGATATGAGGGAACAGGCCTATGGACTCCATGTGGAGTGAGTGGCTGATGAAGCACATCAAGGACTATTCCTAGATTGGGTGTAGGAAAGGGAATGGATAATACTTACACCCACTGTTCCCTCAAAAAATGTTGGGGACATTTGAGTTTTTGTGAGCGGAACCGTTAATGTGAGAATTTTGTACAACTTCCAACGCACGTTTACAGTAAACCCTGCGGCTGTACCATTGCAGTTTTAGACAGTAGCCAATAGGCTATTGTGGCTATTTGAGCATAATATAGGTCTGCTGTACCAACAAAAACCAATGGAGCAAATCCCATAACATTTTCACATGGAAATAGCTTTTGATTTCTGTGATATAGCTTACAGTATGTGGTGTTCAATGCAGGCCTATATTGCATTCGATTTTTAATAACGGTTTTACATTATGAAACGCTTGATGTTAATGTTTTACTTGGTCTAACACCATGGGCCAAATGGTTGACTGTAAATTGCATTGTATTGTATGATGCAAGAAACCACTTTACAAAATAAAATGTATTATTACCATACAGAGAATTAGACAATGTAGGATATTCAAGCATGTCTCAAAATACAACACTGCCCCTTTAAGATGTAAGCTTTTTACCTGATTAGCTTTTCAAAGAGAGCTCGAAATGTGGCCTACAATAACTCCCCATTGCTGATCTACAGTGCCTTGCGAAAGTATTCACCCCCTTGGCATTTGTCCTATTTTGTTGCCTTACAACCAGGAATTAAAATAGATTTTTTTGGGGGGGGTTGTATCATTTGATTTACACAACTACCACTTTGAAGATGCAAAATATTTTTTATTGTGAAACAAACAAGACAAAAAAACAGAACTTGAGCGTGCATAACTGTTCACCCCCCCCAAAGTCAATACTTTGTAGAGCCACCCTTTGCAGCAATTACAGCTGCAAGTCTCTTGGGATGTGTCTCTATAAGCTTGGCACGTCTAGCCACTGGGATTTTTGTCCATTCAAGGCAAAACTGCTCCAGCTCCTTCAAGTTGGATGGGTTCCTGCTGGTGTACAGCAATCTTTAAGTCATACCACAGATTCTCAATCGGATTGAGGTCTGGGCTTTGACTAGGCCATTCTAAGACGTTTAAATGTTTCCCCTTAAACAACTCGAGTAGAACCCAACCCTGATCTGTACTTCTCCACAACTTTGTCCCTGACCTGTTTGGAGAGCTCCTTGGACTTCATGGTGCCGCTTGCTTGGTGGTGCCTCTTGCTTAGTGGTGTTGCAGACTCTGGGGCCTTTCAGAACACGTGTGTGTGTATATATACTGAGATCATGTGACAGATCATGGGACACTTAGATTGCACACAGGTGGACTTTATTTAATTAATTATGTGACTTCTGAAGGTAATTGGTTGCACCAGATCTTATTTAGGGGCTTCATGGCAAAAGGTTGTAATGCAAAAAAAATATGAAAAATGCCAAGGGGGTGAATACTTTTGCAAGGCACTGTATATTTAAGCAATAAGGCACCTCGGGGTTGTGGTATATGGCCAATATACCACAGTTAAGGGATGATCTTATGCACGACACAACGTGGAGTGGCTAGATACAGCCTGTCCGAAAAATCAGCATTCGGCTCAAACCACCCAGTTCATAATTTTGATACGATCACAGAAAAAAAACGTTTTTCTATATAGTGCAAACTAATGCGGCGAACTCAGTAAAGTTCAATCTCTTGGGTCTCTGCATGGCATTTCTTCAGTCCTGGAGGAGGTGTGCAGCTTAGAGGGAACATTGCTTACACCCTATGCTTCAAAGATACACTATGACTGTTATTGGTAATAAATCATTGCCTTGGGTAAAAGCAATATTGGTCTGGTTTGAGGAAACCATGGTCCTACAGGTAAACTTGTTTCAGTAGTACCTCCAGCGTAACATTATCCATCTAACCTACAGGTAACTGTCAAAATAAAGGAAACGCCAACATAGCGTCTTAAATGGGGCATTGGGCCACCACTAGTCGCCAGAAACGCTTGAATGCGCCTTCGCATAGATTCTACAAGTGTCTGGAACTCTATTGGAGGGATCTGACACCATTATTCCATGAGAATGTAATCGTTTTGTTGATGGCGGTGGAAAAAGCTGTCTCAGACGCTGCTCTATAATCTTCCATAAGTGTTCAATTGGGTTGAGATCTAGTGACTGACGCACACACTTTAAACCCCCTTTGCTCCATTGAGAACCCTATTTCAAAGACACCGAGATCTCTTCTAGCCACGGTAGCCAAAATAATAGGCAACTGGGCATTTTCAGACATGACCCGAAGCATGGTGGGATGTTCATCGCTTAATTAACTCAGGAACCACACCTGTGTGAAAGCAGCTGTTTTCAATATACTTTGTATCCCTCATTTACTGAAGTTTTCCCTTTATTTTGGCCGTGACCTGTAGATATACCTCCACCCCTTTATTCTGAATATCTACTGTAGATTCACTGTCTGTCTCCTGTCCTCTCCTACAGTAAAGGCCTACAGTGGTACCGTATCCGTAGTGTCCTGAATCCAAAGATGCTGAAGCTAGCGGAGGTGTCTGTGTACGCGCCTGTCATCCACCAGGTGGTAGGGGACCTGCTACAGCGTATTGAGAGGCTCCGCCTTCGCAGTCAGGACCACACCACCGTACCAGACCTCACGGCAGAGCTCTACAAGTTTGGCTTTGAAGGTGTGATACCATTGGTTCATTCAGTATTTTCGGATGCTTTTAACCCCTTCAGAAACACACACACACACCCAGTGGGGTTGGAAGCAAGGGTCTGCCACAGTGCCCCTAGAGCAGCTTAGGTAAAGTGCCTTGCTCATGGGCACAACGGCATGAGATGGCATCTCGGATACCTAGAATCCCACCAGCTCTGTGTAGTCCTCATTGTTGACTGTGTTCTGTCCGTCCCTGCAGGGATCTCTTCCATCCTGTTTGAGACGCGGCTGGGTTGTCTGGAGGAGGAGATCCCTAAGGAAACGCTGAAGTTCATCGCTGCAGCCAACGACATGCTAACCCTGTCTGAGACCGTCCTCTTCCTCCCTCTCTGGACACGCAACGTCCTGCCCTTCTGGAAACAATTTATCCGAGCCTGGGACGACCTGGTGAATGTAGGTATGTTTGTAAATAATGTTAGGGGCTCCTTCTATTGAGCGACAAGCGGACTTAAATGTGTAGGTGGAATGGTTGTTTCTATTGCCCTGTCAATTGCACGTCAGCCACTAAGCACTGTTGAGAAGTGTCAGAAATCGCAGACCTATGTGGGAACTTTGTTAATGTGGGAGGCAACCCGTCTGCCAAGGGAGACTAACTGTTAAGCTATGTTCACTACTGAGACTCATTTTGTGTTTGTGTGCGTCCCCTACATGAATGTGTGTGTTCAATGTATTTCTATATAAACCCTCAGCTCAGCGTCTGATTGACCATAAGTTGGCGCAGATGGATGCCCAGGTGCTTGCTGGGAAGCAGGTGGAGGGGATGTATCTCACCTACCTGCTGTCCTGTGATAAACTGACCCTGGGAGAGGTGTACATCTGCATCACAGAGCTGTTGCTGGGCGGAGTGGACACGGTGAGAGAGGAGGGTGGTGCCATACACAACAGCAGGTTCACGTTCAGTAGGGTACACCGTAAACAAACCTTTTGAAATAGAAAATGACATTGGCAAAATGCTATTATTTCCTCTACATTTCAAAGTGTTTTCTTCTGTTTTGTGCCTCCTGGACACGTCCTAGGGAATGGGTGGTGGTGTATTTTGGCTTTAAGATTACATGATTCACCCCAGGCCATAAATACTGAGATCATTTCCTTTAGTTTGTTGACATATATATTTGCAGTGTAACTTTTTTATTTGTTTTAGAGGGTACAAAATGTACTCGTACACAAACGCATGTAACCACAGAGAAACACACAGTAACCATACAAACACAGCAGGACCTGCCCGACTGCATTCCCTGGTGCAGTCTGGGCTTGTCTTTGTCAAGCGCCACTTGCTGCTCTCTGGGATCTGTTGCTGAGTAAAACACAAGCCTCGAGCTCTATTTATTCCACCTTTATGTAACGTCAGAGATAAAAATGTGTTTTGCTCACTGAAAATCACTGTTCTCGTTTTTATTCAATGACTAGATGTCACTTGAAATGATCTGATGTTCAGTTTCCTCAGCTGCTTTAATGTTGAATTGATGTCAATAAATGTTGATGATCACTGATAACTTGTCTCTGATACAGCCTCCACCACTCCCTCAACTTTTCATCTTTTTTTGGTGTTGAAACATCAGCATTTTAAATTGTCCAAGTCAAATTTCCCCTCAGGGACAATAAAGTATACTGAACAAAAATCTAAACGCAACAATTTCAAAGATTTTACTGAGTTACAGTTCATTTAAGGAAATCAGTAAATTGAAATGTATTAATGAGGCCCTAATCTATGGATTTCACATGACTGGGAACACAGATACGCATCTGTTGGTCACAGATACCTTAAAAGAAAAAGTAGGGCCTGCCGAGTGGCGCAGCGGTCTAAGGCACTGCAGTGCTTGAGGCGTCACTACAGATCCAGGTTCGATCCCGGACTGTGTCACAGCCGGCCGTGACTGGGAGACCCATGAGGCGACGCATAATTGTCCCAGCGTCATCCGGGTTAGGGGAGGGCGCATGTACTCTGACACGGTCGCCAGTTGTACGGCGTTTCCTCCGACACATTGGTGCGGCTGGTTTACGGGTTAAGCGAGCAGTGTGTCAAGAAGCAGTGCGGCTTGGCGGGTCGTGTTTCAGAAGACGCGTGGCTCTCGACCTTCACCTCTCCCGAGTCCGTATGGGAGTTGCAGCGATGGGACAAGACTGTAACTACCAATAGGGCTAAAAATAATAATAAAATGAGAGAAAAGTTGGGGCATGTACCAGAAAACCAGTCAGTATCTGGTGTGACCACCATTTGCCTCATGCAGCGCGACACATCTCTTTCACATAGAGTCGATCAGGCTGTTGATTGTGGCATGTTGTCTTACTCCTCTTCAATGGCTGTGCAATGTTGCTGGATATGGGCGGGAATTGGAACACGCTGTCATACACGTCGATCCAGATTATCCCAAACATGCTCAATGGGTAACATGTCTAGTGAGTATGCAAGTCATGGAAGAACTGGGATATTTTCAGCTCCTGGGGATTGTGTACAGATCCTTGCGATATGGGGCAGTGCATTATCATGCTGAAACATGAGGTGATGGCAGCGGATGAATGGCACGACAATGGGCCTCAGGATCTTATCCCGGTATCTCTGTGATTTCAAATTGCCATTGCTAAAATGCAATTGTGTTCGTTGTCCGTAGCTTATGCCTGCCTATACCATAACCTCACCGCCACCATGGGGCACTCTGTTTACAATGTCGACATCATCAAACCGCTCGCCCACACGACGCCATACACGTGGTCTGCGGTTGGGAGGCCGATTGGACGTACTGCCAAATTCTCTAAAACAACATTGGAGGCGGCTTATGGTAGAGTAATGAACATTCAATTCTCTGGCAACAGCTCTGGTGGACATTCCTGCAATCAGCATACCAATTGCACGCTCCTTCAAAACTTGAGACATATGTGGCAGTGTAGTGTGACAAAACTGCACATTTTAAAACAGCCTTTTATTGCCCCCAGCACAAGGTGCACCTGTGTAATGGTCATGCTTTTTAATCAGCTTCTTGATGTGCCACACTTGTCAGGTGGATGGATTATCTTGGCAAAGGAGAAATGCTCACTAACAATTGTGCACAACATTTGAGAGAAAAGCTTTTTGTGAGTGGACAATTTCTGGGATCTTTTATTTCAGCTCATGAAACATGGGACCAACACTTTACATGTTGCGTTTATATTTTTGTTCCGTATATATCATATCACTTCACCTTAAGTACACCCCTCTTTCTTTCTATCATCCTTCTCCTTTCGCCTCAGACGTCCAACACCTTGTCGTGGGCATTGTACCTCTTGGCTCGCGACGCCGCGTCCCAGGACAGGCTGTACCGTGAGATCACGTCCGTGTGTCCGGGAAGACAGCAGCCCAGATCAGAGGACCTGAGCAGGATGCCCTACCTGAAGGCTGTCATCAAGGAGACTCTAAGGTGAATACACACGCACGTAAACACAGATGCATGTACACGTACACCCATCCAGGTTCTGAGGTGAACACATACAAACCCACACGCACCAAGAACAGCGACCTGCAACTGGTCTCTTGTTTTGAGCATGCCTGGTCAAAGAGAGATTGTGTGCTTGCATTTCCCTTATTATACTGATGATGATAATGACTGCTAAGTGAGTGCAGAGGGTCAAGGTCGAGGTATGGGACATGTCCTTATATAACCTGAATGGTGTGTTCAAATGTCATAAAGAACAGGTGTAAACTAACAGTGAAATGCTTACGGGCCCTTCCCAACAATGCAGAATACAATATTTTTTTAAATAATAAATAAAAAACATTAACACAAGGAATAAATGCACAATAAGTAATGTTTACTTGGCTATATACACGGGGTACCAATACTGAGTCGATGTGCAGGGTTATGAGGTAGATGTGTACATATCGGTAGGGATGACTAGGCAACAGGATAGATAAGACAGAAGCAGCAGTGTATGTGATGAGTGTGGATGTGTGTACGTGTTATCTGAGGGTGAGTGTGTGTGTATGTGTTATCTGAGGGTGAGTGTGTGTGTATGTGTCAGAAAGAGTGTGCAAAAAGGGTCAATGCAGATAGTCCAGGTAGCTACAGTTGAAGTGGGAAGTTTACATACACTTATGTTGGATTCATTAAAACTCCACACATTTCTTGTTAACAAACTATAGTTTTGGCAAGTCGGTTAGGACATTTTTTTCCAACAATTGTTTACAGACAGATTATTTCACTGTATCACAATTCCAGTGGGTCAGAAGTTTACATACACTAAAGTTGACTGTGCCTTTAAACAGCTTGGAAAATTCCAGAAAATGATGTCATGGCTTTTGAAGCTTCTGATAGGGTAATTGACATCATTTGAGTAAATTGAAGGTGTACCTGTGGATGTATTTCAAGGCCAACCTTCAAACTCAGTGCCTCTTCGCTTGACATCATGGGAAAATCAAAAGAAATCAGCCAAGACATCAGATTATTTTTTAGACATCCATAAGTCTGGAAATTGCTCCCAAGGATGAACCAAACACCTGAAGGTACCACGTTCATCTGTACAAAGAATAGTACGCAAGTATAAACGGCATGGGACCACGCAACCGTCATACCACTCAGGAAGGAGACACGTTCTGTCTCCTAGAGATGAACGTACTTTGGTGCGAAAAGTGCAAATCAATCCCAGAACAACAGCAAAGGACCTTGTGAAGATGCAGGAGGAAACAGGTACAAAAGTACAGTGAGGGGAAAAAAGTATTTGATCCCCTGCTGATTTTGTACGTTTGCCCACTGGCAAAGAAATGATCAGTCTATAATTTTAATGGTAGGTTTATTTGAACAGTGAGAGACAGAATAACAACAAAAAAATCCAGAAAAACGCATGTCAAAAATGTTATAAATTGATTTGCATTTTAATGAGGGAAATAAGTATTTGACCCCCCTCTCAATCAGAAAGATTTCTGGCTCCCAGGTGACTTTTATACAGGTAACGAGCTGAGATTAGGAACACACTCTTAAAGGGAGTGCTCCTAATCTCAGTTTGTTACCTGTATAAAAGACACCTGTCCACAGAAGCAATCAATCAATCAGATTCCAAACTCTCCACCATGGCCAAGACCAAATAGCTCTCCAAGGATGTCAGGGACAAGATTGTAGACCTACACAAGACTGGAATGGGCTACAAGACCATCGCCAAGCAGCTTGGTGAGAAGGTGACAACAGTTGGTGCGATTATTCGCAAATGGAAGAAACACAAAATAACTCCCTTGGCCTGGGGCTCCATGCAAGATCTCACCTCGTGGAGTTGCAATGATCATGAGAACGGTGAGGAATCAGCCCAGAACTACACAGGAGGATCTTGTCAATGATCTCAAGGCAGCTGGGACCATAGTCACCAAGAAAACAATTGGTAACACACTACGCCGTGAAGGACTGAAATCCTGCAGCGCCCGCAAGGTCCCCCTGCTCAAGAAAGCACATATACATGCCCGTCTGAAGTTTGCCAATGAACATCTGAATGATTCAGAGGACAACTGGGTGAAAGTGTTGTGGTCAGATGAGAACAAAATGGAGCTCTTTGGCATCAACTCAACTCGCTGTGTTTGGAGGAGGAGGAATGCTGCCTATGACCCCAAGAACACCATCCCCACCGTCAAACATGGAGGTGGAAACATGCTTTGGGGGTGTCAGGACAACTTCACCGCATCAAAGGGACGTTGGACGGGACCATGTACCGTTAAATCTTGGGTGAGAACCTCCTTCCCTCAGCCAGGGCATTGAAAATGGATCGTGGATGGGTATTCCAGCATGACAATGACCCAAAACACACGGCCAAGGCAACAAAGGAGTGGCTCAAGAAGAAGCACATTAAGGTCTTGGAGTGGCCTAGCCAGTCTCCAGACCTTAATCCCATAGAAAATCTGTGGAGGGAGCTGAAGGTTCGAGTTGCCAAACATCAGCCTCGAAACCTTAATGACTTGGAGAAGATCTGCAAAGAGGAGTGGGACAAAATCCCTCCTGAGATGTGTGCACACCTGGTTGCCAACTACAGGAAACGTCTGACCTCTGATTGCCAACAAGGGTTTTGCCAACAAGTACTAAGTCATGTTTTGCAGAGGGGTCAAATACTTATTTCCCTCATTAAAATGCAAATCAATTTATAACATTTTTGACATGCATTTTTCTGGATTTTTTTGTTGTTATTCTGTCTCTCACTGTTCAAATAAACCTACCATTAAAATTATATACTGATAATTTCTTTGTCAGTGGGCGAACGTACAAAATCAGCAGGGGATCAAATACTTTTTTCCCTCACTGTATCTATATCCACAGTAAAACAAGTCCTATATCGACATAACCTGACAGGTCGCTCAGCAAGGAAGAAGCCACAGCTCCAAAACCGCCATAAAAAAGCCAGACTACGGTTTGCAACTGCACATGGGGACAAATATCGTACTTTTTGAAGAAATGTCCTCTGGTCTGATGAAACAAAAATATAACTGTTTGGCCATAATGACCATCGTTATTTTTGGAGGAAAAAGGGTGAGGCTTTGAAGCCAAAGAACACCATCCCAACCATGAAGCACGGGGGTGGCAGCATCATGTTGTGGGGGTGCTTTGCTGCAGGAGGGACTGGTGCACTTCACAAAATAGATGGCATCATGAGGTAGGAAAATGATGGGGATATATTGAAGCAACATCTCAAGACATCAGTCAGGAAGTTAAAGCTTGGTCGCAAATGGGTCTTCCAAATGGACAATAACCCCAAGCATACTTCCAAAGTTGTGGCAAAATGGCTTAAGGACAACAATGTCAAGGTATTGGAGTGGCCATCACAAAGCCCTGACCTCGATCCTATAGAAATTTGTGGGCAGAACTGAAAAAGCGTTTGCGAGCAAGGAGGCCTACAAACCTGACTCAGTTACACCAGCTCTGTCAGGAGGAATGGGCCAAAATTCACCCAACTTATTGTGGGAAGCTTGTGGAAACATTTGACCCAAGTTAAACAATTTAAAGGCAATGCTACCAAATACTAATTGAGTGTGTGTGTAAACTTCCGACCCACTGGGAATGTGATGAAAGAAATAAATTCTGAAATAAATAATTCTCTCTACTATTATTCTGACATTTCACATTCTTAAAATAAAGTGGAGATAATAACTGACCTAAGATAGGGGATTTTTTTTTTTACTAGGATTAAATGGAATTGTGAAAAACTGAGTTGAAATGTATTTGGCTGAGGTATATGTAAACTTCTGATTTCAACTGTATTTGGTTTACTATTAACTAGAAGCTTTTCAGGAGCCTTTTGCTCCCAGACTTGGCGCTCCTGTACCGTTTGCTGTGCGGTAGCAGAGAGAACAGTTGATGATTTGGGTGGCTGGAGTCTTTGACAATTTTTATGGCCTTCCTCTGACACCACCTGGTATAGAAATCCTGAATGACAGGCATATAGAAGGAAATTGGCCCCCTCCACCTCTTCCTATATGGTTATAGCCATTTCTCCCGTGTGCCCTTGATTTTCTAGTGATTCAAATGCTCAATAACAGCATCTAGGTCAGAATCACAACCTGCCATTGCCAACTCTCTCTGGTGTTTAGGTGTATTAAAACTTTACCAAATACCAATGCTAAGTACCTTACTGAACATTCCTAGCCACACAAAGGTTTATTTAAGGCAGTCCTACAGAGGCTCCCATGTTGCTAAAGCTGTTCTCTCTGCAGGATGTACCCTGTAGTTCCAGGGAATGGCCGTCTAACCGTAGACAATGACGTTGTTGTGGACAACTACTGGTTCCCAAAGAAGGTAGGGGCAGGCGATGAAGAGAGAAAGATATCAACACTCCTCTCTTTCACTTTTGTCAATACTTAAGAAATCTCTATTTTTTTGTCCGAAGGATGTGATGTAATATCCATGAAATTCTGTCAGTCTCTCTTTACTTCCTATATATCTACTTCTTCCTATTCCCCTCTCCCAGACCCAGTTCCATCTGTGTCACTATGCTGCCAGTCATGACGAGGGGGAGTTTGTGGATGCAGAGCGTTTCAGGCCTGAGCGTTGGCTGCGAGGGGACCCAGAGTCATACCAACATCACCCCTACAGCTCTATACCCTTCGGGGTGGGCGTGAGAGCCTGTGTGGGCAAGAGAGTGGCAGAGCTAGAGATGCACTTTGCCCTCTCCAGGGTGAATAAGAGAAGAATTTCATTGAGATTTTCAAGGAAGTATTGAGTAATAAAAAGCCATCAGTGCCAAAATTATGTTACCAGACGGTTGGAGGTGATTGTTGTTGGATGATTTTGTCCATCATCTGTGGTGATTTTGTTAATGGTAAATCCCCAGAAGCAATCGGAGAGAGTGTGGGAACTTAAGTGTGCGACACTTACAACAGGGGTGACGAACCCCATTTTTATGAGCGGCGCAATATTCTGGTTTTACTGTCCCATTTGGCAAAAATTTGGCGTGGGACATTATAAAGACTTATTTTTATGGTTGTAAACTGATTCTCTGGCTAGAGAGACGTCAGATAACCACATGGCTCATTAACACTGAACTCTTGTCCCCCCTCTACAGCTGATGCAGCATTATGAGATCCAGCCAGAGGATGGGGCCCCGACCACAGAGCCCAAGACTAGAACACTGCTCATCCCGTCCAAACCCATCAACCTGCGCTTCCTACCCCGAGCCTGAGGAGGGTGCCAGGGAGTTATAGAAAGGGATTGACAGGAAGGTCTGGTGTTGTGCTGTGATGTGGTAACCTCCATTCCCCTGGATCCCCTTAAACATAGCTGCAGGAAGTAGTTTGGGGGGGGGGGGGGGGTGAAAAATAAAGTTTGCTCGTGCTACAGACAGCTATATCGGTCCGCTAATACAGGACCAGTAAAGGCCCAGTGCTCTACTTTTGTGAAAAAATAATATTTTCAGAAATATATATATATTTTTATTTTTAATTTTTTTTATGCTGATTTTTTTTCAGGGGGTGCAGCAGCACCCTCAACACCCCTATTTCCTGTGGCTATGCCCTCAAATCAAATCTGATTCATATCAGGCATATCAGAGGTGTATGACTGGGACCTTTGTTCTGTTGACTTTTACTACGACGCTAATACTTACAGATTGATCTGCCCCTTAATGAATGCACATTGGTGTTGAGGAGAAATGTATCACTGTGTGAGTGTGTGTGCGTGAAGGGCATTATATCATTAGATGCTAATACACTTTGAATATTTGTCTAGGGTATTGGCCATCAACCTTTTACTTCATTAAATGTCTATGAAATGTGAATTTATGTGCCCACATTGTTTTCCTATGTCCTATATTAACATTTAACAAGTGCTGGAAACTCTGTGGTCCATACAAAGATGAAAAGATGGGTTTTATTTACGTTAAATATTCGTTTGTATTGATATTTATTAGATTTAACCAAAGGGGGAAAAGTAAGTTGTGTTTAAATAAATACAGTAGGTTGCAACTTGAAATATAGGTTTGTTAATAATCAAACATAACAGTTGGCGTTGAATCATATATTTGGTTTCAACAAATGTACTTTATTTTATTTATTTAGAACCTAACAAATGTGTAACTTGTTGAAGCAATTGTTTACATTACAGGCCACATAGGCACCAATACTGTCGGCAGTTTTATGGATGATTAGGCCTACAGTTTACATCTCACACGAGGGCTATATTATAGGCCCATAGCCAACCTAGACATATTAAGTAGCCTATGGACCACAGCTACGTAAGGCAACTCAGAACACTGGATGTAATTTAGTTAAATATTCATATTTATTCGATGTTTAGAATAGTTTTACAAAAAATTGTATGCAGAACATCTCACATGGGTCAAAATATGTCCTCCATATTTTGTCCTGTAGCGCTTCCTCCCTCTTATCCTCCTCCATCCAGCCCTGCACTTTTCCCTAGAATGGTATGCCCCGGCATGAGCCTATTGAGCCTGCTGATGCGATATGTCTCCTCTGTACACCCTGGACGCTCATATGATTTTTGTCGGCACTCTGCAAAGCCTCGAATGTGGATTGGACGAAGATGTAGGATACATCTCTAAAATGTTGCTATACAAATATAGTATATGTTATATCATGTAGACTAGTCACTGTATATGTTTGAATTAGGCTACGGTTGTTATGTGTGCCTGGCTTCGTTGGATTAACCGGAGTAGCTAGAATCATCGGTCGCGCCCTTGTGGGGCTTTGACTGTCTATCCTATTCATAGGGGGTGAGTAACACAATGAGGGATGCTGAAGGAGTCGTTTTTGGACAAGATGCGGACAGAATGGTCGGGGCAGTGCTTCGTAGGATGCTGAGGCTTTTCGATGGTGAGTTGCCGCAGACGGGTCGCCTCTTCATTTGTTCATCATAGGAACCATTCGAATGGACATTCCATGCCGCGGGCATCCCAGGCCGAACCGCTTTCCACTGGCCTAGCTACTCAACGGCTGCGATGACAATTGGTTCGCTATGGTTCGGTCGCTAATGTCAAACGAAAGTTGTTTTCGCATTATTTGATCCTACGGAATGATTGTTTACGTCTAATTAATTAGGTCAGACCTCTACAAGTCCGACGGTACTATAGCATCAATTCCACCATCATTTAATTTCTGCATTGTCCATGATGTCCACAAAGCACAAGTGTGCAAAGATTCCATTCCAATCAATGGTGCTTCTATCACGGGGTCATTGGCCGTTACATTACAATACAAATGTGGTGTAGACGCTTTGGGTAGTCAACCTAGCGTAATCTATTATAAAGCGCAAACCAGGGAAATGCCACCGCCGTACCCGTACATCCAGTCTAAATAGATAGGTAGGCTAAGCCTGTGTGAGTGACTGACTGGGTTTCAGCCCAGGTCGTCTGCGCACCTCTGCTGTGGAATAGCCCACTGAGCTAAAGGCTATTAGCTCAGGGAAACTAAGTCTTTAGGTCTCACTGGTGTGTTGTGGAAAGAAAGCGTCCAGTTGTCACTGAGTCACAGGGTAAACACATTGAAGATAATACTACCTGCTCTGTCACCTAACAGACAGGATATCACTGTATGGCTGTCTGTGTATTATTATTCTAGTGAGGCAGTCAATCTGTCAACCCCACAGCCTTCACGC
The DNA here is from genome assembly GCF_901001165.1 of Salmo trutta. Lineage (NCBI taxonomy): Eukaryota > Metazoa > Chordata > Actinopteri > Salmoniformes > Salmonidae > Salmo > Salmo trutta. The sequence goes on from NC_042962.1 coordinate 45,806,944, forward strand.
CGTGAGGGCTTCCTTAGCCTGTTGGTGGTGCACACTGGTTTGACTGATCCTAGAGGGAAAAACAAAACAGACAGCATCTTGAGCCTTGTTGACAACAATCTGGCGTCTGTGTCTCTCTCATTTTTAAATCTCTCGCTCTTTCTTCCGATCTCTCACTCTCTCTCCATATTTCTCATGTTCAGTGTAGATTCTCTGCTAGTGTAAACATCTGCCTTCCAGAGAAATCGCAGGCTATGATAACACATGGACATGTTTTCTTTCTCACGCACACTGAAAGGTGTGTGCGTGTGCGTGCATGCGTACGTGTGTGTCAGCGGTGGAGATAAAGCTGCACGTTGCCCATTGATTTCCACGGCAGCAGTGGAACAGCCGTGCCCAGACACTGATCCAATTGGAAAGCTGAACCACCCAGGTTCCACTTCATTATCCTGACCTCTGACCTGTCCTGTTCCAACCCCTTCTCAGAACAGGCCAGGCAGCGCCAGTCGATGTCAATAGACCTACCGTAGGAACAAAACGCTGTGGCTGAGTGACCATCTAATTAGCGCTGTCCATCTGTCCTCATCGTGACCCTTTATTGGCATCCTAACTGTCACGTGTTGTCATATCGACCAATGGAAGCATTGTTCTTTTAACAGCAAAAACAAGTCCAATTGAATGGATTTATTCCATTCATTAATCCCCGTGTTGATTGAATTGCATGATAGCTCCATCGATGAGGGAGTTCATGAAGAAGATTGATTGATTCATGACAGAGGTCGTTGCTGTGTTGCTATTTGACAGTGCTAGTTTAGAGGTCAGGGGTCATATGAGTGTGCAGCCTGAATTAAGGAACTGAAAAGCAAAAGTCCTTCCTCGACATGCACACAAACAGGAATGTGGTATCGCTTATCAGACAGGTGTTTTGTTTTACATTCTGAAATCCTCCTTTGTGTGACCTTTTTGTACACAGATTTATGGAGATGAAGGAATTAGTTTTAATTATGGAGATGAGCGTAACTATGATGCTCTAATCCCATGTCCTGATGAGCTGCTGAGATATTTTTTTGATTATGTTGCGTTAAATGAAATAACTTAATTCGGAGAGAGAGAGAGAGAGAGAGAGATATCTTTATTGCCTACTCTGTGTGGTCGAATGATGGCTAAGTGTCAGGCTGCCAGTAGTTAAAGTGCACGACTTCCTCTCATTCCCTTCCCATCATTGCCTCTGAATTCGAGGAACAAATCACCCAGTCATTCATTTCAAATCATTGCGAAGAAAAGAGACGAGGAGAGGAAACACACATTGGAGAGTATAGAGGGAGGAGGATGTGGTGAGGGGAATCGTTCCGCAGCAAAGATACAGTTCCTGAATGGTCGAGAGCGGGAGGTCTTTGGATTCTATCGAACTCCTTCCTCGGGGTGCACAGGGAGAGAGAGCGTGTAGGGGTGCGGTGAGGGGAAGTGTTGTGACCCACCGAGGGGCCTATACTGCAGGAGCATCATGGAGACGGCGTGGAGACGGAGCCTTTGTTGGTCAACTGTCCCAGTGACGTAACAATGACAACGCTAGGTAAAGACTAATAACAGCGTCCACACTCGAAAGGAGCGGGGGGACATGGAGGGAGAAGAGTAGAGGGAACGTGGGGAAGTGATAGAGAGAGTCGGGGAATGGGATGTACACGTATGAAGGAATGATGGCAGAAGACGCACTATAAAAGTTGTGGGATACAGACAGAGGTGGAGAGAGTGAATAAGGGAAAGGGAGGTGAATTGAGGAGAGGTGAAGCGTGTATGCACCAGGGGTGTGAATGAGATGGGATTGTAATAGCGTTAATCCAGCCCTCTGCTGTCCTTCCCCCTGGCTACAGATAGCAGGTCTCAATCACATTATCTGTCTACGTTCAGAACACACACACACACACACACACACACACCAAGATTAACACCAGATCAGACTGACACAGACTGGGACTAACTGAATCATAAGTATGAAGGGCATAAACAGTAATACGCTGAATTTAGATTTACAACTGCCTAAGGTCTAGCCCTTGTTTCTGGACCTCAATCATTTGTCCTAGGGAATAAATGAATAAATACAGGTGAATCGATTCAATTAGAAGAGTCAGTAGAGAGAGAGACTCTTATATGTGAATAATAAACCACTGCAAGTCACCTCTAGGTCCACACACAGAAGGAATTCAACTCCCTTAGATTCCCACTAGACTGCCTTGGTCTCTTTTGAGAGATGCGTTAAGTGGTCTGTTCAGTTCATTAACGACTTCAAAGGAACTCCATTCCAGAGAGAGTGTGTGAGCTGCAGCCTCCGCAGTCTGCTGGGGAAAACAATTGGTAGCATTCATGGCCATGTCCGCTGACACACAAAGCTCTCATAGATAAACCCGTCGCTCTCTATCTGCCCCCGGATCCGCCCCACCATCACCACCAACCCCTTTTATGGGCAGAATGAAGAGATTTCGAGTCCATCCAGTCTGATTGGCTAGCTGACCCATTGATGAGCGCCAATTGGGTTTAACGTGACAGTTGCTGTCACTATGCCATTATCTGCTATGCCAGGCAGGATTTACTGAAGTAGAATCATTTTTATTTTGCCCATTATGTGCCACCTTTGGGCCACCGACAGTCTAACCAGGTGATCCCCCAGGCCAGACATCCTTGTCTAACCCAGGTCCACACCGCTCTGCCTGGGCCTCCACGGAGAAGCTCTGCCTGAGCCTAGTATCACAACCAGAGCCAGAGGACAAATAAATAGGCCAACGACGAGCCTGAAGCGGCCAAGTCTAACACCCTGTCTCCTTTCTCTGGTAGGATTTGACATTTTAGTTGAAACACTATCTACCGCCCCCTCAAGTGTTTCTCAGTGTCCCTATGGTGCCCCAGCACAGCAGCCTGGCTCTTACGGGACTGTGTGTGGGGGAAACACATGAGACACCGTCTCTCACGGTGCCCTCTCTATGGTGTTGACATACACACCAATGATCTTTCTTGCCACCACCGCTGTCCTAGTTACCACGGCGGCGCAGCCTGTCACGTTTCCACAGCGACCACAGTCAGTCAGACATCAGTGATGGATATTGATCGACATGTGCGGGCAGCTTTAGAGGTTGAACTGAACAGCTATATTGATTGATAACTGTCACTGTTATCGCCGCTAAACCCTTGCGTCCGTTCCACGAGTTTTACAGCTCTTCGTCGGAAAGTGGCTCTGATAGGAAGTGTGCGATCTAAATCTGTGACCAGTCTGTCACACACCTCACGGAATTCTATCAGTAGTTCATTGGCCTTCCTTCAGTTACTTCATACTCGTCGCCAATCCCACTGGCTCCAGGTCATCTACGAGACCCTGCGAGGTAAAGCCCCTCCTTATCTCAGCTCGCTGGTCACCATAGCAGCACCCACCTGTAGCACACGCTCCAGCAGGTATATCTCTCTGGTCACCCCCAAAGCCAATTCCTCCTTCGGCCGCCTCTCCTTCCAGTTCTCTGCTGCCAATGACTGGAACGAACTACAAAAATCTCTAAAACTGGAAACACTTATCTCCCTCACTAGCTTTAAGCACCAGCTGTCAGAGCAGCTCACAGATTACTGCACCTTACTGCACCTGTACATAGCCCATCTATAATTTAGCCCAAACAACCACCCCTTCCCCTACTGTATTTATTTATTTTGCTCCTTTGCACCCCATTATTTCTATTTCTACTTTGCACTTTCTTCCACTGCAAATCTACCATTCCAGTGTTTTACTTGCTATATTGTATTTACTTCGCCACCATGGCCTTTTTTGCCTTTACCTCCCTTATCTCACCTCATTTGCTCACTTTATATATACTTATTTTTCTACTATATTATTGACTGTATGTTTGTTTTACTCCATGTGTAACTCTGTGTTGTTGTATGTGTCGAACTGCCTTGCTTTATCTTGGCCAGGTCGCAGTTGTAAACGAGAACTTGTTCTCAACTAGCCTACCTGGTTAAATAAAGGTGAAATAAATAAATATGTGGGCATCGTACATTCATCCTAGCCTGGCTGGTCCCAGATCTGTCTGTGCTCTTGCCAACTCCTTTGGTGTCATTGTCAAGCCAAACACGTTTGGCATAACAATTCCATAAGGAGTTGGCAAGAGAGCAGAAACAGATCTGGGACCAGCCAGGCTACATTGATCTCAAAACGTTCTACATAACCTCGTGGCTGCTGCACTAGGTTGTTTCTTTTGATTATGCCCTTAATTCAATTGGGGAGAGAACAAGAGATAAGACCGGTGAACCCAAAGATATCTGTAGCTACCAATAGGGGAAGGGAGACGGGCAAGACCGAGGAGACGAGAGAAAGAGAGAATGGAATGATGCAATCTTACTTGATCAGACTACTGATTATGAAGTTGATGAAGGAGGAGATCAGAAGCAAAAAAAGGAAAGCGACCGGCAACACAGCCACCATTTTGTATCTGTGGGATTGGACATAAAAATATAATTACACCCGATGGAATAAATAGAACGTGAAAGTGTATATTTCCTGAAGAAAATGTGTGCGCTTGCTTCATTGTATTTTTTGAAAAGCACACTAATTGTCCTCCTAGCTCCAAAACAGTGAGAGAACATCTGGGCGACCCTATGAAGACATTCAGTAGCAGCGACAGACCAGAAGCCCACAGCAGCAATAACACAGTGAGAAATCATCTGATGGAGTCTATAAAAGACATTTAGTAGCAGCGACAGACTAAAGCCCACAGCAGCAACAACACAGTAACATAGTAACATAGTGAGTAATGCATTATGAAGTGGTTATGTAAGCAAACACTGGGGAATGGGGAGCCCATTGGTAGATCTGGCCTTCTATCTTTCTTTTTCTTGCTTTTCTTTCTTTTTCTTGTTCTCCTTTTTCACTCTTATTCACCCTTTCTTTTCTTTCTTCTGTGTGGTCTCAGGTCTCATCCATGTAATTCACTTCCTGCTCTCACCCCATGTTCTTTTTCAACATGTCCCTTTGAGATTGGGAAACGCTACAAAGAGTGTATGCGGGTGCGTACATATGAGAGTTATCCTATATGGCTCCCGAGTGGCGCAGCGGTCCAAGGCACTGCATCTCAGTGCAACAGTCCCCGGTTCGAATCCAGGCTGTATCACATCCGGCTGTGATTGGGAGTCCCATAGGGCGGCGCACAATTGGCCCAGCGTCGTCCGGGTTTGGCCGGGGGTAGGCCGTCAATGTAAATAAGAATTTGTTCTTTACTGATTTGCCTAGTTAAATAAAGGTTAAATATGGTTGGCATTGGAAGCCAAGCCTGTGCTGGGTATCACACGTGTCACAGCTATTGCTGTTGCCCACTCACTACAGTGGGATGATCATACACGGTGACATGTCCACTGGTGTTCTTTTCACGACACTGTGTAATTGTGAGAAAGAGAGAGACTGTCATCTATAGTGACACATTTGTTTGTATTGACAAGAACACTGAGATGACTAAATAGGTTAGTGCAATCTGCTAATGGAGTAATGGAGGCAGCCACTCTCTCACACACACAACCCCCCCACACCAAGGTACATACTGTCCTTAAACATATATCAAAAGGTGTCTGTGGAGCTGTAGGAGGATGAGTATTATATTATGTCTGCGTACCAAATTACACTCTATTCTCTATTTAGTGCACTTGGCTCAGGTCAAAAGTGGTGCAGTATATTGGGAGTAGAGTGCCATTTGGGATGCAGCTGATGTCCTGCTGCTTGTGTGTGGAGACTGGAGCGAGTCCAGTTCCTGTACGGTGGGGTTGTGGGTAGTCACCAGTCAGCATGGTTACATCTTTGGTTACATCACCTCCAGACTGCACTGCCAGGCTGTAGCACGACAACGGCTTTGCAGGAAGAGGAGGAGGCTTGAGTGGGCTGTGCGGGGGGAAGGGGGGGGGGATCTGGACTGTGTGTGTGTGTCAGCGTATCTCCAGTCATTCACTGGGCTACTTATTTGGTACACGCTTTGGCTAGGCGTCAGTCACGATGACTGTGGCGCAGACGCAGAAACATAGTCACCCACATACACCATTCAGTACTGATCATTGTTGCGTCTAAATGAGACTGACGGAAGACTTTGTTAGAATTCTCACCCACATTGTTAGTCAGAGCCTCTTCTTGAAGGCTTTGATGACATTTATACAGAAGCACTGACATTTCCATCCTAAACATACAGTCACGTCACTGTGGTGCCACACATCAATCAATCAAATGTAGTTATAAAGCCCCTTTTTACATCAGCCGATGTCACAAGGGGCTGTACAGAAACCCAGCCTAAAACCCCAAACAGCAAGCAATGCAGGTGTAGAAGCAGCTAAGAGCAACTCTCTCAGAGAGTACTATAGAGATTGGTCCTGGTCGTGAATGAGGCTTATGAGCGTTGCAGACACACACACACACACACACACACACACACACACACACACACACACACACACACACACACAGTCAAACATATTCATCTCCGTCTTGCTAAGAGCTGAGGCGCTCAGCAAGATGATCTGGGGCTGACTAAAGCCATGGTTTCCTGTCCCTCCTAGCCCCTCTCTTTGCCCTCTCTTCCCCATCCCACTAGAATCAATCAGAAATGGCAGAGCTATTGTACTGAGAGATACCACCCCTTTCACTGTCATCCCTCTGTACAGACACACACATATGTATATATATACAGTACCAGTCAAAAGTTTGGACACCTACTCATTCCAGGATTTTTCTTTATTTTTACTATTTTCTACATTGCAGAATAATAGTGAGGACATCAAAACTATGAAATAACACATATGGAATCATATAGTAACCAAAAAAAGTGTTAAACAAATGTAAATATATTTTAGATTGTTCAAAGTAGCCACCCTTTGCCTTGATGGTCCTTTGTACACTCTTGGCATTCTGTCAACCAGCTTCACCTGGAATGCTTTTCCAACCATCTTGAAGGAGTTCCCACATATGCTGAGCACTTGTTGGCTGTTTTTCCTTCACTCTGCGGTCCAACTCATCCCAAACCATCTCAATTGAGTTGAGGTCGGGTGATTGTGGAGGCCAGGTCGTTTGATACAGCACTCCATCACTCTCCTTCTTGGTCAAATAGCCCTTACACAGCCTGGAGGTGTGTTGGGTCATTGTGCTGTTGAAAAACAAATGATAGTCAAACAAACCAGATGGGATGGTGTATCGCTGCAGAATGCTGTGTCTATGCTGGTTAAGTGTGCCTTGAATTCTAAATAAATCACGGACAGTGTCACCAGCAAAGCACCATCACACCTCCTCCTCCATGCTTCACGGTGGGAACTACACGTGCGGAGATCATCCATTCACCTACTCTGTGTCTCACAAAAACACGGCAGTTGGAACCAAAAATCTACATTTGGACTCATCAGACCAAAGGACAGATTTCCACTGGTCTAATGTCCATTGCTCATGTTTCTTTGCCCAAGCAAGTCTCTTCTTCTTATTGGTGTCCTTTAGTAGTGGTGTATTTGCAGCAATTCAACCATGAAGGCCTAATTCACGCAGTCTCCTCTGAACAGTTGATGTTGAGATGTCTGTTACTTGAACCTTTAAGAATTTATTTGGGCTGCAACTTCTGAGGCTGGTAACTCTAATGAACGTATCCTCTGCAGCAGAGGTAACTCTGGGTCTTCCTTTCCTGTGGCGGTCCTCGTGAGAGCCAGTTTCATCATAGCGCTTGGTGGTTTTTGCGACTGTATACCTGGTTTTTGCGTCAGAATTCCTATTTTCTGTATACCACCCCTACTTTGTCACAACACAACTGATTGGCTCAAACACATTAAGAAGGAAAGAAATTCCACAAATTAACTTTCAAAAAAGGCACACCTGTTAATTGAAATTCATTCCAGGTGACTACCTCATGAAGCTGGTTGAGAGAATGCCAAGAGTGTGTAAAGCTGTCATCAAGGCAAAGGGTGGCTGGAATCTAAAATCTAAAATGTGTTTTGATTTGTTTAACACTTTTTTGGTTACTACATGATTCCATGTGTGTTATTTCATAGTTTGTCTTCACTATTATTCTACAATGTATAAAATAGTACAAATAAAGTAAAACCCTGGAATGAGTAGAGAGAGAGAGAGCACAAACCCTCAGTCTGGAGGTGATTATAGCCTGAGCACAAACCCTCATACCGGCTTTCCATGCCAATAAAGCCCTTTGAATTGAATTGAACTGAATTGAGAGAGAGGGAGCAGGTTTGACCAGAGGAGAGGTGCAGCTGGGTGTGGGTGAGTGTGTGTATATATATATATATATATATATATACACACCCCTCTCCCTCTGGTTAAACCTGCTCTCTCTCAATTCAGTTCAATACAATTTATGAAAACTAAAATGAGCTTTTTGGTCTTAATTTAAGATGAGGGTTAGCAGTGTGGTTAAGGTTAGGGTTGGGTTTAAAATCTGATTTCATAACTTTGTGGCTTTGCCAGCTAGTGACCACTCTGCAGAGCTGCCTCCAGAACAACATTCATGAGGAAAAACGCTGCAGAAAGTAGTGGCATAGGAGTCACAAATGTATCAAAACGTATTTATTTTGTGCCTTTTGAACATTCATTCCTAAGTAGAAGTGGGAGTCAGGTACAGTATAATGTTGTCAACATGCCTTTTTTCCACATATGCTTATGTCGTTTTCCTATGACAAGGTTGACCTGTAAAGCCCACAGTCCATTCAGTGAGGTCTCTAATTTGTCCACACCAGCAGACACCACATAAAGGGGGTTCACAGCAGCTATATTAATGCTGTCTGTTAACATATGGCTGAGAAGATTTGAGCATCTGTCAGATGAGATGTCAGCAAGTACAGCTGTCTGCCCCACTGGCTGAGGGGAAGTCATAGACAGTACACACACACACACACACACACACACACACACACACACACACACACAGGCCCGTTGGGTATTAACACAGCTGGATCTCTGCTGGACTAGAACATGATGCTGCTGGGCAGTGGACAGATTCCACCCATCTCACAGGATAGGCTGCTACACTTCACAGCACCTACAGTGTATATATACCATGGTTTTATCCACACCACATTGCCCTCTATCATATGATATTCTTAGATCCTGAGTTTGCCCTGAACCTGTGACCTTACCAGGAAAAACCCCAGTTACTAGAATGATTCTGCTCTAAAAAAGATATGTGGAAAGCGATTCAATGAGTGTGTTTGCAGTTTCCACCCTGTCCAGATAATCACCAGTGTATAGACACTCCATATGGAGCTTAAATGGCTGGGCCTAAATTTAGGATCTAACACTATTCCACACCAGCCTCTAGTTTTGGCATCGGCTTAAAGCCGATTTGATTAATAAAGTTCAAACAAAGTCCATGGTTAGCACGTGCCTTGGTTCGAATTAATCAAATGTGGTCTAAAGATGGAATGGGTCGTTTGTAGAAAAATAATTAAGAGGAATTGTTATGGTCTTCCCTGTGCTAACTACACTATGTAGTTTAAAATGTATCGGGCTGAAAGCTAAGGTTTCTCATTATCAGTGAAAAAATTGCTGCCTGTTGATTTCGACCATAGAATCCAAACATCCTCCTGTCGTCATGACAATAGGCAGGTTACGGCTGGATAACTTGAGGTACTCGGATTTCAAGAGAGAATACTGTTTTGTAGAAAGAACGAGACTTATCTAGTTCTTTATAAACGGCTCGGGTTTCCAAGCTACAACTCTCCCCACGTTCGTGAGCTAGCATACGCTACGTAGTGTATGTGAATTGACGCTCGCTACTCTCGCACACCAATTTCACGCCGTTGACGGACATCTCCCCGTGTGATTCGGGGCTCACACTGTCACAACGCACTCTAGTCTTTTGTCACAACTAGATGAATGTGAGGCAAAATAATCCAGCAAGGCCACGATGTGTGTGTTCTGTATCTTGAGTCATTGTTTACATCTGACATGAGGGGGGACTTGTCAAAGGGAGAGAGCTGAAAGGCTGTGAACAAGTAGACAGGAGAGGACGGAGAGATACTAAACAACAGAGAGGAACAAGCCAGACTGGCACTGATTGGCTCTCTGACTGTTGCTATGGTGGTTTAGGCAGTTCTCCCATTGGTCAGACAAGCAACTTGGACAAGGACATGCTCTGAATCCAAACATCCTCCTGTCGTCATGACAATAGACAGGAAGTGGGAATTTGTTATTGTGGAAGAATGCCAAGCTGTTTTCAACTGAACTGTGGTTTTCAACAGATGATCTCTTGTGAACATAGAAACTCTCTATTCTAACCCTGGATCTGCTTCTAGAACAGCTTAGTGGCGTTCCATTCCGCTCTCGGGTGTTCAGCAGAGATGGAGTAATCCACACGGAAAGATGATTATTATTATAACATATTTGGATGAGAGGAGAGCGGCTAGGGGCTAGATGTGACTTATGGGTTTGGAAGGATTTAGTCAGCGTCAGAAGACAGCGGGATCCTATTCTCCTTGTCCACTTCCGTCTGAAATAGCAACCCTACTAGACATGTTTCCTAATGTAATAACGTAATAGCTAATCATGTCGTCTACACACCTACTGCATACATAGAGTCCTGTCCAATCCTGTTTCAGCGCAGTACATGTTGGCGTAGTGCAAAAGAGAAGGCCTCCAACCCAATTCTATTTTTAACCCATACCTCAGGGAGGATTTCATAAATCCAAGTTGATACTGTAGAGTCAGCCAGGGATCCATTGATGTTTCACTAGGTTCTCTCCCAGAGCTCTCCCTTACTCCTCCTATTCCATCTTTAGAGGACGGTAGACACGGTATCCCACAGAGACCTATTGCAGCTTCAGTTCATTCATACCAATGTGTTTACTCTGCCTCAGACAACCTCTCCCTTCAGGTGGATGGTACATCACTTCAGACACATAGCTTCATGCTGGGCCATTGATCAGGCCTGACACTGGCACTGAGCCATATAGAGAAACAAACACACACACACACACACACACACCTGGCTTTCTGGTTGATGCATATGCAGAGGCCTTGGTAAATGCTGACATGCTAATACTGTCTACCCAAGCAGCATCTTCACCTCTATGATGTTAAATGGTGTGAAACCTGTTTGCAGTAACCCCATAGCTGTCAGAGCCACACCTTCTGGGAGAGAAATAATGAAACCTGCCATGGGAAAGGGAGAGAGAAGGAGACGGAAGGGGAGAGAAAGTTGAGGAGAGGGGGAGAGGAAAGAAAGGAAGGAGAGAGAGAGAGAGAGAGACGCAAGGGGGAGGGGTGAAGTTTAGGTGAGGGTGAGTGATAGCGAGGTGTCGGGGAGGTGACGTGATGCATGCTGGGAACAATATGGAGCTCATGAATATCTCACCAGCTCCAGTGAGAGTCAGACTAGCTCGCTAACACACACTGGGCTCCTTATGTAACACCCAACATCTGACCCAGAAACCTCCTCGCACAGAAGGCTGGAGAGACAGAGAGACGGGGAGAGAGAGAACAAAGGAGGAAGAATGGGAATGAGGGGAACGAGGTCGTTGGGTGTGAGCTTTAATGAAGCACATGTCGGTGTCTTTGTGTGAGAGTGAGTCAGTCACTGTTCAAATAGAAGAACATGCGTGTAGAGCAATATGACTGTGTCTCTGATGTTTGTTCCACTGTGTTGAGAGATGATATTCATACTTAAATGCCTGATCCAAACATGACGGAGCCTGTCCTCTGTAACTCTTGATCACTGCTCTACTTAACACCTGTGTGTGTGTGTGTGGAGGTTTTTGCAACAACTATAGTAAATGCATACATGTCTAACGTTGTCCTTCTCTCGCTGTCACTCTCTTTCGCTCTCTCTCTCGCTTTCTTTCTCTCTCTTTCTCTCTCTCTCTCTCTCTCTCTCTCTCTCTCTCTCTCTCTCTCTCTCTACAGGTGGATTCTTGTGGATGGGAAATGCTCCCTAATCTTCCCTGCCCTACTCCTCCCTCTCCTGAAAACCCCAATCCCTCCATCTCTCGTTCTCACTTTCTCCATCACTCCATCACTCTCTGGTCGCCATGACGTCCACGCTGCAAACGCTGGGGCTCAAGCTGGCCCCGCCCCCTCAGGACCTAAACCCTGAGCGGTTGGACGGCTGCGAGGAGACGGGCCGGCGCTACAAAGTGGTTCCCTCCGTCGTGTGCTCCATGTGTTGCCTCTTCGGCATCATCTACTGCTTCTTCGGTGAGCAAAAGGGATTCTTTGTAGCGGTAGTATGGTCATAGCTCCTTCCTCCTTGGAAACACTAAGGGTTGTTTCACTAGTCTCAATGGTAATGTTCATCTGTCACTGCTGCAGAACCTCTCTGACACTATTATAAACAGGGATTACAAGTGAAGCGCAAGTGATGATCTTATGTAAGCATCACTGGGCTAATATTCTGGAGAATTTAGCCGCTCCGGGGCTATGCATAGGGTAATCATCTCCGCTCTCTCTCTCTCTCGCTCTCTCTCTCTTTCTCTCTCTCACCCATCTCTCTCTTTCTCTCTCTCAGATAAAAATGTGTCTCCCGCTTTCCCAATCCAATTTAATTGAATAGAACTATTGACTTGGTACATGTATGTACATTGCCACGGTAAACATATGACAGAGATGGTCAAACAAGACAATCTCAAGACCGCAGAATTAAATGGAACACAATATGGTGGATCTCTATGCTCAAGACAGAACTCCCTGTCTCTCTCTCTCCTCAGGGTACCGTTGTTTCAAGGCGGTGATGTTCCTGACGGGCCTGATGTTCGGCTCCATCGTCATCTTCATGTTGTGCTATAAGGAGCGCGTCCTGGACACCCAGCTCAGTGTTGAGGCCTCTGTGGGCATCGGCCTGGGCATCGGCACCCTCTGTGGCCTGGTCACCATGCTGGTTCGCTCCGTCGGTCTTTTCATGGTGGGTCTCCTCCTGGGCCTCTTGGTGGCTGTGGCTACCCTGGTGGGCATGGAAGAGCTGTCGAACAGCCCCCCGAGGTCGGTCTGGGTCCCCCTGGGGGTGCTGCTCGGCCTGGGCATGCTGTTCGCCGTTCTCACCCTCCAATGGCAGCGATTCTTCACCACCGTGTCCACGGCCGTGTTCGGGGCGGCGGTGATCACCGTGGCGCTGGACTACTTTGTGGAGCTGTTTGCCCTGGTGCTGTACCTGTATGAGAGGGTGAAAGCGGCGCCCAGAGGGAGACCCGTCTGCTGGATCACCTGGGTGGTGCTGGGGGTGTGGCCTGCTCTGACGCTCCTGGGGGTGCTAATACAGTGGAAGGTGACAGCAGAGGGATACTCCCACACCAAGGGTGAGTCTGAGATCTGGGGCTGGAAAGGTTACACTGACGTCAATGCTAAAGGTTGTGGACTTTTTATTTTGAGAGTGACAGAGCTATTTATTAGAGAGAGAGAGGTGCTTGAAAGGAAAAGGGGATACCTAGTCAGTTGTCCAACTGAATAAAATTCATCTGAAATGTGTCTTCCGCATTTAACCCAACCCCTCTGAATCAGAGAGGTGCGGGAGGCTGCCTTAATCAACATCCACGTCTTCGGAGCCCGGGGAACAGTGGGTTAAGTGCCTTGCTTAAGGGCAGAACGTCAGATTTTGAACTTGTCAGCTCGGGGATTCAATCCAGCAACCTTCCGGGTTACTGGCCCAACGCTCTAACCACTAGGCTACCTGCCGCCCAAATGTAAGCAAAGATGAGAATAAGAGTGAGAAACAAAGAGAAAAAGAGAGGGAGGGGGAGAGACAAAGAGCAGGTAGCTTAAGGGGAAGAGAGAGAGAGAGAGAGAGAGAGAGAGAGAGAGAGAGTGAAGCAGATTATTGCTGGGTGAACTCCCTGGCTGCCAGATGGTGCCTGGCTCTGCTTGTCTAGTCTAGATAAAAAGATGAACACAATCAGAACACAATCATGTGGAGCAGGGCAACTGTCAAAGGGCGTGTTGGGTCGTTCTTGTCCGCGTTTTAAAACATCTGTTGCCTAGCTGCACGGTGGCATTGCGTGTGTATGTGTGTTTTTGACTGTGTGTACAGTATGTGTGTGTAATACCTGATCCCCGTCTTCCGTCTCCCTCTCTCAGTGATAATCAGTCGTCAGCAGCGGCGGGTCCAGCTGATGCGTATCCGTCAAAAGGAGGAGCGGAGGGACCGCAGCAGGAAGAGGAAGAATAAGCAACAGAGAGACTCCACCCACAGCTCTCACCCTCCCAAACCCCTGCACCCCGAGCCCGCCTATCGCAGGAAACCCAACCCTATACGACGCTTTGACGGGGACGTGCTATCGCCTGTGAGTGTACAAGTGTGCTCTCTCTCTCTCTCTCTCTCTCTCTCTCTCTCTCTCTCTCTCTCTCTCTCTCTCGCTCTCTCTCTCTCTCTCTCTCTCTCTCTCTCTCTCTCTCTCTCTCTCTCTCTCTCTCTCTCTTCTTTCTCTCAGTTGCTCTCTCTCTCTCTCTCTCTCTCTCTCTCTCTCTCTCTCTCTCTCTCTCTCTCTCTCTGTCTCTCTGTCTCTCTGTCTCTCTGTCTCTCTGTCTCTCTGTCTCTCTCTCTCTCTGTCCATTCTCCTCATCTCTTCTTACTCAGTGTCTTATCAGCATTCATCACATTTTTTTGTCTCTCTTTTCCTCTCTCTTGCTCCCTCGCTCTCTCACTTTATCCTTCATCACTGTTCTAACATGCAATATTAATCTCTCTCTCTGTCTCTCTCTCTCTCTCTCTCTCTCTCTCTCTCTCTCTCTCTCTCTATCTCTCTCTACAGAGTTACATCCAGAGTTTCCGGGACAGGCAGGTTGAGGCTAGGCCGTATCCTGGAGGGGGCAGACTGATGGGGGGAGGAGGGGCTCACACCAATGTGGATGTGGACTATGACTGTGGCTCCACCACGCCCCTCACTGCGGCTGCAGGCCCCTTACTACGAGTCTGAACACTCCCCTTACCACTGGTCCGACCACACCCCCCAAAACCTGTACAGCAGTATGAATCTGGCAGCCACATCACACCCCCAAAAGGTGTGACCACACCCACAACCCACCTGTGCTGCAGTATTGTTCCGACCACACCCTTAAACGGTGTGACCACACCCCCGTAGGCCTGAATTGCAGTTTAGGTCTGACTGACCACTCCCCCACCACAATGCTGGAGCCAATCAGAGTATGTGAATAGCAAAGGCCTGAACGCCTTTTTCTGTTTCACACGCACACCAGCCACATGCATGAAAATACTGTACACACATCCACAAACACTGCAGTGGAACTGGATCTGGTGAAAAGAGAAAGAAACACAGGGGCCTCTACCCGTTACCCGGGGCTTCTCTCTCTCCAGCCGGTCTCCATCAGGACACAGTTTAAAGAAGCATGGCTCAGGTTTCAAACGAGGCATCGTTTTACCATGGACACCGGATTACAATCCTCTCTCTTCAGGATTTAAAAAAGATTTTAAAGTGTGTCTACCACTTGGCAGTCTTAATTCTTCAAATCATTCTCTGTCGTCAACAGGCAGGCAGTTCCTTTGTACTGCATTTCTACGGTTCCATCCTTCTATGGAGTTGGGACCTTCTGATGAGAACTGACTAGTAATAAACACCCCTGCTCTGTGCCATTCCAGCCCAACAACAGATCACCTCCTGGGAAGGAGGAGAATATGTGTCTTTTAATGCATTCTTGGTGCTGGACGATATCCTTCTTTGGAGAGCAGTTTGAACTCCCCCTTCTTTAACTGAAGTTGGGAGATCCGGTGGATTTATGGGTGCCTTGTGATTGCCCTTACTTGGACTGTACCATTCAGCGGTGGGATAGGGGTTATTGGCAGTGGTCACTGACTGAGAGATGTGAGAGACTATATGATAACATGATATATTATTATAGTGACAGACAACAAAGTTGTTGCGATAGGAATGAGGGTAGGCCTATGTCTAGCAGAAGAACAACAGTGAACCAATCAGGGAGCAAGCAAGGAAACAGTGGATGGCGATTGGTCTAACCTGCCCGGGGCTCTACCAAAAGGAACACTACAGGAAGTCAGCACAGGGTCAGTACGGGGTCAATAAAGAGTTCAAAACAGAAAGGGGTCAGAATAAACGATCAACCAATACAACGACAGTATTGACCACTCCCCATCCACTCTACAGAGAGGACCATTCAGGTCACAGGTCTAACAAAGAACCCCTACATAATGTGCATTGGTGTTTTGAATATGGGTCATAACATTCTGTCTATAGTGTATCAGTAAATTACATGACGTCTATGGTTTATTATTGTCTTTGACTCAGATTGTGAAAGGGACTGTGATAATATAATACAGGCTTGATGTTATTATTATTATTAGGATTGCCCCATTGGGCTGTGGGTCAGGACAGGGTATAAGAATCAAAGTTCCTTTCCCAGAATCTTCCAGGGGAAACCTACCTGGCTGCATGACTCAGTGGTTCCTTCCTGTTCCTGTCCCCCTCTCTTATCTGTCTCCTGTGGCATTGTCCTTCTCACCTCACCAGACAATGGTTCCTATCCCCTCTAGCCTGATCGCCCACATCTAACAACCACGTGCATAATTCGTAACACTTCTCATGAATGGCTTCTTAATAATGCATTACAAGCACATGTATAATGCCTTATGAGCTATGTATAATGCACTTTAATGCATAGAGATTAAATTGATATTCATGAGCACTTACTATGCGCTTATTATACATTATGAAGAGCGTATTCATAGGAAGTGTTAGCAAATTAGCCTGAGTGCCAGTCTTGTTTAAGCCATCATGTCAACTCCTTGCCACTCAATGTCATGTCAAACATGCTTAGCATGACAATGAGTGACAAGGAGTTGGCATGGTAGCACAAGCAGATCTGGGACCAGGCTATTACAGAGATGGCGGTACAGCACAAACAGTAGAGATGTGTAACTCCCCACTGTCTCCCTCCGGTGTGCATTCTTCTGACCTTCTGTCTTGTACATAAACAACACTGTTACTGTACTTTTATCTTTCCCTTGTATTTCTTGCTTCATTTGATTGTTTTAGTTTTTCTCATGGATTTATTTTAGGATACTTGATTTTATTTATATGAAATAATGTGTCCTTTCTGAAGTACTGTATGTATATTTATTTATCAGGTCATTTATTGACATTATATTATTGCCATCTTTTGACTTCAGGAGTGCAGCCTCATAAATGTAGGCCGGTGATATTCCATGCTTCTTATTAAAAGTATAATTATGAATACTGTTATTATTAAAGCATGTGTTTTTATGGGCCTATATATGATAAACAAAGTGATTCTACAATGTCTTTGGCTGTTAATTCAACACACACACACACACACACACAGAGAACATGATAGACAGGTACAGAGACCGGCAGACTGAATCTGGTGACCTTGTGTCGCTGTTTGTTTTATTTGTTAACCAACCTATATGCCCACCATTCAGAACAGCGTAAGCGATTGTCAGCCTCACTCTCATTCCATATTCCCTCTTTCCATCTTTCATTTTGTCTACCCTTATCACCTGTTTCAGCCCCCATCTCCTTTTCCCTAGACACATCTCTCCCTTCTCCACCCCTCTCCTCTGTCTCTCTGTCCATTCAGAACCCTCCTCATACTAACGTCAGCCTTGTGATAGAACGTACAGTATCATATATAGTCATAAATAAAGACAAACGGTGCACGTAGATGTAGTAGGAAATGACAAACAGGTCGGCTCGTACTTGGAAGTCACCCAGCTTTTTGACTATTTAATTTGAGGGAATGACCTTTGTGTCTTTAAAGACTTAACGCCTTTCGAATAAGAACAACTAAGGGCCACCGGGGTGAGTTGTTAAAGTCCTTCTAGTTTTTATTTCGTCTTGTTGTCTTCCCGCGGTCTTCATCTTCTCTTCTGTTGTCGGTTACATGATATCCTGCTGGTGCTGTGTTGACTCAGAGACCACCTGTAGGGGGAGACAAAGGAGACATTTACTGTGACGTGAGGAGAAGAAAGCCAGAGATTGGTGTATCAGAAGTGAGATAACAAGCCTGTTATACTATTAGGAAAGATACATGTGCAAAGTAAAGTTACAATGTGTGTTGGTCGAATAGTATGGCTTGTGAGAACTTGAGTCAGGTGGAAGGGAATCCTTAGGTGGATTATATTGTTGTCAGCGCGGGAGAGGAATTTTAGATGTTCTCTCAAATACAAGTCTGTGGGTGTGTTCGTGAGCTATCTCTAGGTTCACACTACAAACAGGTGTATCTCTGTCAGGGTGTGTGTGTGTGTGTGTGCTTGCGTGCCAGTGTGTGTTACCTCTCCGTCGCGGGTCTCGATGGTCTTGATAAGGACACTTTTCTTTGAGTGTGACTCAGCAACGCGATGATGATGCTCTGGGCTCGTTTCTGTCCAGACAGACAACCGTATAATTAATATTCATCTTCTTTACAACAACTCTGTTCACCTTTTTAATTTTGTGTGTCACCCCTTAAAATCAATTCATGAACGGTTCTATTTATGCACCAGCAGTGAGGGGTCATTTGAAGTTCCATCCTGTCACTTTTGATTTCTGCTGAAGTCAACTGCACAAGATTTAGCTACTTGTATCAATTGTGCCCTCTTGTGGTGTGATGCTGTAACTCATCTTATTTTGCTGCAGTTTTTGACAAATGCATAGTGTGTGTGTGTGTGTGTTCTTACCACGGAAAGTCATGGTGGAATAGTTCTGTATGGGCAGGGAAATCCTACAGAGGGAGAGAAAAGGGGGATGTCAGTTTCTAGCAGTGATACCAAATACCATTGTCATACAAGATAATTCATCGCCTCTCTGTCCTCAGCCCTCTCCTCCTTTCTCCTCGCTGTATTCCTTCAACCCCCTGCCATTGTCTTCTCTTTCTTCCCCCTATCTCCTGCCCTCCTATCTCTCTCCATCTCTCCTGCCCTCCTCTATCTCTATATCTCCATCTCTCCTGCGCTCCTCTATCCCTTCCTCTCTCCTGCCCTCCTCTATCTCTCTCTCTCCATCTCTCCTGCCCTCCTCTATCTCTTTCTCTCCATCTCTCCTGCCCTCCTCCATCTCTATATCTCCATCTCTCCTGCCCTCCTCTAGCTCTCCATCTCGCCTGCCCTCCTCTATCCCTTTCACCTCTATCCCTTCCTCTCTCCTGCCCTCCTCTATTCCTCTCTCCTGCCTCCCTCCTCCTGCTTCTCTGTCACCTACCCCCACTCCTCCTCCTCCCCCAACGAACCTGCTCTCCTCTCCTCATTCCTCTCTCTCCTCTTCTCCCTCCTCATACCTGCTCTCCTCTCCCTCCAGCAGTTTCCTGTAGGTTGCTATCTCTACGTCCAGGGCCATCTTGACGTTGAGCAGGTCCTGGTACTCTCTCAGGTGCCTGGCCATCTCATCCTTCATGTTGGCGATCTCAGCCTCCAGACGAGAGATGGTGTCCTGGTACCCGCCGGCCTCCCGCCCGTGGCGCTCCTCCATCTCTCTCATCTGCCTCATCAGAGACTCGTTCTGCAGGGAGGGAGAGGGGGTTAGGGGGAGGATGGGAGAGTGGTAGGAGGAGGGGGGGGAGAAATTAGAGAAAGAGATTGACGTGGAGAAGTGTGCCGTCGTGTTTCTTGGAAGGGAACTTGCAGACCGGGCAAGGACAAAATGAAGAAAATGAGAAGGAGAGGAATGAAAGTGTGGTGGTATGACTTATGAAAGGACAGAAGGATTTGAGGAGGAATAAAGGGTGTCGTGAGAATAGTATTCAGACTGAGAGACTTACGGTGCCTTTAAGGGAGTCAATCTCACAGGTGTAGGACTGGAGCTGGTGTCTGAACTCCATGGTCTCCATCTTGGCCTGTTTCAGAGCCTCATTGTTCTTGTTCACCGCCTGGTTCAGGTCTGTCACCTACAGGAAGTACATCACTTTGTCTGACATCACAGTAATTGTGCCCCCCCAGAGAGCCAGAGACATGTTCTTGTAAATCAAAGATTTTGATTGATCTCTCTATCTCCCAATTCCCTCCCCCTCTCTCTCCCCCTTCCCCCTTTCTCTCTGTCTCACCCCCCCATCACCTTAGACTTGTACCACTCCTCGGCCTCCGAGATGTTCTTGGCTGCGATGCCCTCGTACTGGGCCCTGATGTCCCTGAGGGCAGCTGTCAGGTCCGGCTTGGACATGTCCATCTGGATCTGCACCTGGGTCTCCTGCATCTGGGACTGCATCTCACGGATCTCCTGCAGGTGAGGCGTGGGGGGAGGTGGAGGTGGGGAGAGGTAGAGAGGAGGGAGGGGTGAGGTGAAGTAGAGAGGAGGGGGGAGGTGGAGATGGGGAGAGGTAGAGAGGAGGGAGGGGGGAGGTGAAGTAGAGAGGGGGGGTCAATAGTTTGAAAGTGGAAGAAGGCGGAGGAGGAGAAGGAGGAGGGGGAGAGATAGTTGGAGAAGGAGAGAGCGTAGGAGAGGTCAATAGGTTAAGGTTTCTGCAGATTTCTCTTCCCCATTGTCTGTTAAGACGCACACGCACACACACACACACACACACACACACACACAAATAGTGTTTGTTCACCTTTTATAAGACAGTGTGAGTGTCTGCTAAATAGTTAGTCTATGTAGCTATTGGTTAACTATTTAACTATCTGCATTGACCCTTTTGTCTCATCACATATGCTGCTGCTACTGTTTATTATCTGTCCCTTTATTCCTACTTATATGTACATATCTACCTCAATTACCTTGGACTCGGTACTGGTACCCCTTGTATACAGCCAAGTTATCATTACTCACTGTGTATCTATTATTACTTCTATTATTACATGTTTGACTTTTCTATTATTTCAATATTTTCTTTCTCTCTGTGTTGTTGGGAAGGGTCGGTAAGTCAGCATTTCACTGTTAGTCCGCACCTGTTGTTTACAAAGCATGTGACACAAACCTTGATTTGATTTGGTTTGTGTGTATCCACTTCTGTCTCAGAGAGTAATGAGTCTGTTGTAGGAGATTACACAGACCTCATATAGCAGCCCACAGGCCCAGTGCCAACTGCCCACTGCGCCTGCAGAGATTGTGTGTGTGTGTGTGTGTGTGTGTATATATATGTGTCTGTTTGTATGTGTGTGTGTGTGTGTGTGTGTGTGTGTGTGTCTTTGTTCATTCCTACCATAGAGAGACAGACAGATGGAATGACCAATGACTAGATGCGTTGACAGACAGACAGTAATAACACATCGCAAACTAAAATAACGTACCTCCTCGTGAATCTTCTTGAGGAAGGCGATCTCCTCCTGCAGGGTCTCGATGCGTCTCTCCAAGTCTAGACGGGCCAGAGTGGCAGCATCAACATCCTAGAACAGACAGACGTTAAGAGTAGATGAATCTGACAGACATCTCACTGGGCAAAAACTGATTGAATCAACATTGTTCCCACGTCCTTTCAACCCCCCCCAAAAAATGTGATGACGTTGAATCAACGTGGGACACTAAGGGCAATTCGTATTATTTCCACCCAACTTTTAACCTAAATCCAATGATATCGTGATTTTTTTGTTGATTTAACGGTAAATTCACATTAGCTGACAAATCAAAAAAATCTTAACGTTGAACCGACTGACTATCCAGTCTACATTTAGATGAAAAGGGAGGGAAATACTAGTAGTGAGACATGAAAATGTTATCATATTCATCATCTGTGTTGATTAATAGTGTTCAACTCACAGCTCTGAAAGCAGCCAGGTTGTTCTCTGCGTCCTCCCTCTGAAGGATCTCTTCTTGCAGTCTGGATACACAGTCGAACAAAGAGATGGAGTGAGACCCGATCACAATTGTGTCTTTTACGTGTCCGTCCGTACCTTTTATTTTTTTATTTTTTTTATTTAACCTTTATTTAACTAGGCAAGTCACCTGTCTAATAACAAGTGATTTGCCACCCGGAAATAGTTTGATATGGACTTTAAGACTGCCGTGTGGATCTAACGTGCAAATGTGTTTATAATCCAATCCCAGGTCCCATTTTGAATACCAGCTGTAGACGTCAAGAGGCCGTACTGACAGATAGCCGAGATCTGGATTGTATCTGTCTGAATACAGATGTTTTCATTCCTGGCCTTTTATAGAGTCGGACCGTGGCGCCAGTAAGCGCCGGTAAGGACATGTCTCTGTAAGGGCTTGAGGCTTAGACCATACCTTCATGTGAGAAGGAGGCTGGGTCTTTCAGGGGTTAGGTGGGGGATGGATCTTGTTGACTTAATTAAAAGGTCCACTGGAGTTGGGACAAGACTATCCCACTCTGCACTTGTGTGCATCTTTCTTTCTTCACCAGTCTTTATTAATCCCTAGTGCTTCTCTCCTAATTTCATGGGTTGAATGAGAATGTCATGGAAGATTCTGTGCTGCCGCTCAACTCCACACGTACACTGCATATTTAATATGTCGTCTAGGCCTACACTTCAACAGCAGGGGAGGCATGCTGATCTCGCAACTATGCAAATGGCAGTAAGACTATCGCACATTTGAAAAACCTGAAGCGGAAACACTCGCTATTTTACTTGCAGTAAGAATCCAAATACACGTCGTCTTCAACAGCACCTCACAATCAGTCCACTTGTACTGAGCGATGTGACCAAGTTTAAAAATACTTGCCGTAACCACAACAAACAAACCAGCTAAACCACTGCAGCTAATCGAGAGGCGCTGACTGAAATCCCAGGGGACTGAATGCATGAACCAGCCGTGATATCAGTGCTGCTTTAGGTGGCTGAAATGTCACGCTTACTTTATACTAGGATCTACACTTCTAGAGTTCTCCTCTCTCTAATCCTACCCATGATCCTCTCCCTTCATCCACTTATCCACCAATCAGAAACTACACCCCTGCAGTCTAACATCAACTGAGCAATTAATCGATCAATCAAATGTATTTATAAAGTCCTATATACATCAGTAGTTTTACAGTAACCTCTAGTTGCCATATTTCTCCCCTACTCTTCCTCCTTCTCCCCCTGCTCTTCCTCAGTCCCCTACCTCCTCCTTCTCTTCCTCTCCCCCCTCATCCTGCTCCTCTCGCTTCCCTTCCTCCCTTCTGCCCCTCTTTCCTACCTGAGTTTGAGTTTGTCCAAGTCTTCGCCCAGGTTGTCCCTCTCCACCTCCACGCGGCTCCTCTGATTGGTCAAGGCCTCCACCTGGCGACGCAGGTCCCTCATCTCCTCCTCGTACAGGTCGGCGATGCGTGTGGGTTCACGCCCCCGCAGCCTCTCAATCTCCACCACCAACGTAGCGTTCTGCTGCTCCAGGAAGCGAACCTTCTCGATGTAGCTGGCGAAGCGGTCGTTCAGGTGCTGCAGCTCGACCTTCTCGTTGGTGCGCGTGTGGAGGAACTCCTGGTTCAGCGCGTCGGCCAGGCTGAAGTCCAGCGTCTCCCCCATCCCCGCGTAGGACCGCGAACCGTGTGCGGTCGATGACATCACAGGTCCGCCGAAGTGAGACGAGGTGCGGTAGCCGGAGTAAGAGGGCGAGGCGGAGGTCTTGGTGACTTCGTAGACCCGGGAGGAGATGTGCCCGGAGCCGCCATGCCCGAGTCCGAGGCCCCCGCCCGAGCCCCGGCTACTGTAGAGGGAATGGGACATGGCAGGGCTGTACCCTGCGCCAAAGGTGCGGCGGTAGGAGGAGGAGCCAGACTGGGCCGACTGAGCAGAGGAGCGGTAGGAGCTCATGGTGGAGCAGGAGAATGTTCTGGGCTGGAGCAGGAGAAGGGTCTGGGCTGGAGCTGAAGAAGGGGCTGGAGCAGGAGAAGGGCCTGGGATGGCTGCTGGAGTGGACTAAAGCAGGGAGGCTGACTGAGGGACACACAGGACTCACTCTGGCTATTTGTAGTACCTACCCCCTCATATCCCCTCCCTCAAATCCTTTATATACCCTCCCCTCTTTCCGTCTCTACCCATCTCTTCCCTTCTCTGTCTGTGTCTCTGTCTCTCCGTCTCTCATCCCCCCTCCCTCCCTCTCCAGAATGGGCTGTCACAGGTCCTGGTGTGGGGTCTGGTATTTGGTTCAGATTGTGTTCCAGAGTGAGAGGAGAGAGGGTTCTGGGAGGCTGTGTCCACCCTGACCGTCACAGCAGCATGACTGAGCTCACAATGGCCAGCTAGACCTCAGCTCAGCTTCATGTCCACTCCCCAGCTCAACCCTAACCTTAGCCTCAACCATAACCCTAACCCTAGTTTCATGTCCACTCCCCAGCTCAACCCTAACCCTAGCTTCATGTCCACTCCCCAGCTCAACCCTAACCCTAGCTTCATGTCCCCTCCCCAGCTCAACCCTAACCTTAGCCTCAACCATAACCCTAACCATAGCTTCATGTCCCCTCCCCAGCTCAACCCTAACTTTAGCCTCAACCATAACCCTAACCCTAGCTTCATGTCCCCTCCCCAGCTCAACCCTAACCCTAGCTTCATGTCCACTCCCCAGCTCAACCCTAACCCTAGCTTCATGTCCACTCCCCAGCTCAACCCTAACCCTAGCTTCATGTCCACTCCCCAGCTCAACCCTAAACCTAGCTTCATGTCCACTCCCCAGCTCAACCCTAACCCTAGCTTCATGTCCACTCCCCAGCTCAACCCTAACCCTAGCTTCATGTCCCCTCCCCAGCTCAACCCTAACCCTAGCTTCATGTCCACTCCCCAGCTCAACCCTAACCCTAGCTTCATGTCCACTCCCCAGCTCAACCCTAACCCTAGCTTCATGTCCACTCCCCAGCTCAACCCTAACCTTAGCCTCAACCATAACCCTAACCATAGCTTCATGTCCACTCCCCAGCTCAACCCTAACCTTAGCTTCATGTCCACTCCCCAGCTCAACCCTAACCCTAGCTTCATGTCCCCTCCCCAGCTCAACCCTAACCTTAGCCTCAACCATAACCCTAACCCTAGCTTCATGTCCCCTCCCCAGCTCAACCCTAACCTTAGCCTCAACCATAACCCTAACCTTAGCTTCATGTCCACTCCCCAGCTCAACCCTAACCCTAGCTTCATGTCCACTCCCCAGCTCAACCCTAACCCTAGCTTCATGTCCACTCCCCAGCTCAACCCTAACCCTAGCTTCATGTCCACTCCCCAGCTCAACCCTAACCTTAGCCTCAACCATAACCCTAACCCTAGCTTTATGTCCACTCCCCAGCTCAACCCTAACCCTAGCTTCATGTCCACTCCCCAGCTCAACCCTAACCTTAGCCTCAACCATAACCCTAACCCTAGCTTCATGTCCACTCCCCAGCTCAACCCTAACCCTAGCTTCATGTCCCCTCCCCAGCTCAACCCTAACCTTAGCCTCAACCATAACCCTAACCCTAGCTTCATGTCCCCTCCCCAGTTCAACCCTAACCCTAGCTTCATGTCCACTCCCAGCTCAACCCTAACCCTAGCTTCATGTCCACTCCCCAGCTCAACCCTAACCTTAGCCTCAACCATAACCCTAACCCTAGCTTCATGTCCACTCCCCAGCTCAACCCTAACCCTAGCTTCATGTCCACTCCCCAGCTCAACCCTAACCCTAGCTTCATGTCCACTCCCCAGCTCAACCCTAACCCTAGCTTCATGTCCACTCCCCAGCTCAACCCTAACCCTAGCTTCATGTCCACTCCCCAGCTCAACCCTAATCCTAGCTTCATGTCCACTCCCCAGCTCAACCCTAACCTTAGCCTCAACCATAACCCTAACCCTAGTTTCATGTCCACTCCCCAGCTCAACCCTAACCTTAGCCTCAACCATAACCCTAACCCTAGCTTCATGTCCCCTCCCCAGCTCAACCCTAACCCTAGCTTCATGTCCACTCCCCAGCTCAACCCTAACCCTAGCTTCATGTCCACTCCCCAGCTCAACCCTAACCTTAGCCTCAACCATAACCCTAACCCTAGCTTCATGTCCCCTCCCCAGCTCAACCCTAACCCTAGCTTCATGTCCCCTCCCCAGCTCAACCCTAACCTTAGCCTCAACCATAACCCTAACCCTAGCTTCATGTCCACTCCCCAGCTCAACCCTAACCCTAGCTTCATGTCCCCTCCCCAGCTCAACCCTAACCTTAGCCTCAACCATAACCCTAACCCTAGCTTCATGTCCCCTCCCCAGCTCAACCCTAACCCTAGCTTCATGTCCACTCCCCAGCTCAACCCTAACCATAGCTTCATGTCCCCTCCCCAGCTCAACCCTAACCTTAGCCTCAACCATAACCCTAACCCTAGCTTCATGTCCCCTCCCCAGCTCAACCCTAACCCTAGCTTCATGTCCCCTCCCCAGCTCAACCCTAACCCTAGCTTCATGTCCACTCCCCAGCTCAACCCTAACCCTAGCTTCATGTCCCCTCCCCAGCTCAACCCTAACCCTAGCTTCATGTCCACTCCCCAGCTCAACCCTAACCCTAGCTTCATGTCCACTCCCCAGCTCAACCCTAACCCTAGCTTCATGTCCACTCCCCAGCTCAACCCTAACCATAGCTTCATGTCCACTCCCCAGCTCAACCCTAACCTTAGCCTCAACCATAACCCTAACCCTAGCTTCATGTCCACTCCCCAGCTCAACCCTAACCATAGCTTCATGTCCCCTCCCCAGCTCAACCCTAACCCTAGCTTCATGTCCACTCCCCAGCTCAACCCTAACCCTAGCTTCATGTCCACTCCCCAGCTCAACCCTAACCTTAGCCTCAACCATAACCCTAACCCTAGCTTCATGTCCACTCCCCAGCTCAACCCTAAACCTAGCTTCATGTCCACTCCCCAGCTCAACCCTAACCCTAGCTTCATGTCCACTCCCCAGCTCAACCCTAACCCTAGCTTCATGTCCCCTCCCCAGCTCAACCCTAACCCTAGCTTCATGTCCCCTCCCCAGCTCAACCCTAACCCTAGCTTCATGTCCACTCCCCAGCTCAACCCTAACCTTAGCCTCAACCATAACCCTAACCCTAGCTTCATGTCCACTCCCCAGCTCAACCCTAACCCTAGCTTCATGTCCACTCCCCAGCTCAACCCTAACCTTAGCCTCAACCATAACCCTAACCCTAGCTTCATGTCCACTCCCCAGCTCAACCCTAACCTTAGCCTCAACCATAACCCTAACCCTAGCTTCATGTCCACTCCCCAGCTCAACCCTAACCCTAGCTTCATGTCCACTCCCCAGCTCAACCCTAACCCTAGCTTCATGTCCACTCCCCAGCTCAACCCTAACCTTAGCCTCAACCATAACCCTAACCCTAGCTTCATGTCCACTCCCCAGTTCAACCCTAACCTTAGCCTCAACCATAACCCTAACCCTAGCTTCATGTCCCCTCCCCAGCTCAACCCTAACCCTAGCTTCATGTCCACTCCCCAGTTCAACCCTAACCCTAGCTTCATGTCCACTCCCCAGCTCAACCCTAACCTTAGCCTCAACCATAACCCTAATCCTAGCTTCATGTCCACTCCCCAGCTCAACCCTAACCCTAGCTTCATGTCCACTCCCCAGCTCAACCCTAACCTTAGCCTCAACCATAACCCTAACCCTAGCTTCATGTCCACTCCCCAGCTCAACCCTAACCTTAGCCTCAACCATAACCCTAACCCTAGTTTCATGTCCACTCCCCAGCTCAACCCTAACCCTAGCTTCATGTCCACTCCCCAGCTCAACCCTAATCCTAGCTTCATGTCCACTCCCCAGCTCAACCCTAACCTTAGCCTCAACCATAACCCTAACCCTAGCTTCATGTCCCCTCCCCAGCTCAACCCTAACCCTAGCTTCATGTCCACTCCCCAGCTCAACCCTAACCCTAGCTTCATGTCCACTCCCCAGCTCAACCCTAACCTTAGCTTCATGTCCACTCCCCAGCTCAACCCTAACCCTAGCTTCATGTCCACTCCCCAGCTCAACCCTAACCTTAGCCTCAACCATAACCCTAACCCTAGCTTCATGTCCCCTCCCCAGCTCAACCCTAACCCTAGCTTCATGTCCACTCCCCAGCTCAACCCTAACCCTAGCTTCATGTCCACTCCCCAGCTCAACCCTAACCCTAGCTTCATGTCCCCTCCCCAGCTCAACCCTAACCTTAGCCTCAACCATAACCCTAACCCTAGCTTCATGTCCCCTCCCCAGCTCAACCCTAACCCTAGCTTCATGTCCACTCCCCAGCTCAACCCTAACCCTAGCTTCATGTCCACTCCCCAGCTCAACCCTAACCCTAGCTTCATGTCCCCTCCCCAGCTCAACCCTAACCTTAGCCTCAACCATAACCCTAACCCTAGCTTCATGTCCACTCCCCAGCTCAACCCTAACCCTAGCTTCATGTCCACTCCCCAGCTCAACCCTAACCTTAGCCTCAACCATAACCCTAACCCTAGCTTCATGTCCCCTCCCCAGCTCAACCCTAACCCTAGCTTCATGTCCCCTCCCCAGCTCAACCCTAACCTTAGCCTCAACCATAACCCTAACCCTAGCTTCATGTCCACTCCCCAGCTCAACCCTAACCCTAGCTTCATGTCCCCTCCCCAGCTCAACCCTAACCCTAGCTTCATGTCCCCTCCCCAGCTCAACCCTAACCCTAGCTTCATGTCCACTCCCCAGTTCAACCCTAACCCTAGCTTCATGTCCCCTCCCCAGCTCAACCCTAACCCTAGCTTCATGTCCCCTCCCCAGCTCAACCCTAACCTTAGCCTCAACCATAACCCTAACCCTAGCTTCATGTCCACTCCCCAGCTCAACCCTAACCCTAGCTTCATGTCCCCTCCCCAGCTCAACCCTAACCTTAGCTTCATGTCCCCTCCCCAGCTCAACCCTAACCCTAGCTTCATGTCCACTCCCCAGTTCAACCCTAACCCTAGCTTCATGTCCACTCCCCAGCTCAACCCTAACCTTAGCCTCAACCATAACCCTAACCCTAGCTTCATGTCCACTCCCCAGCTCAACCCTAACCCTAGCTTCATGTCCACTCCCCAGCTCAACCCTAACCCTAGCTTCATGTCCCCTCCCCAGCTCAACCCTAACCTTAGCCTCAACCATAACCCTAACCCTAGCTTCATGTCCACTCCCCAGCTCAACCCTAACCTTAGCCTCAACCATAACCCTAACCCTAGCTTCATGTCCACTCCCCAGCTCAACCCTAAACCTAGCTTCATGTCCACTCCCCAGCTCAACCCTAACCCTAGCTTCATGTCCACTCCCCAGCTCAACCCTAACCTTAGCCTCAACCATAACCCTAACCCTAGCTTCATGTCCACTCCCCAGCTCAACCCTAACCCTAGCTTCATGTCCCCTCCCCAGCTCAACCCTAACCTTAGCTTCATGTCCCCTCCCCAGCTCAACCCTAACCCTAGCTTCATGTCCACTCCCCAGTTCAACCCTAACCCTAGCTTCATGTCCCCTCCCCAGCTCAACCCTAACCCTAGCTTCATGTCCCCTCCCCAGCTCAACCCTAACCTTAGCCTCAACCATAACCCTAACCCTAGCTTCATGTCCACTCCCCAGCTCAACCCTAACCCTAGCTTCATGTCCCCTCCCCAGCTCAACCCTAACCTTAGCTTCATGTCCCCTCCCCAGCTCAACCCTAACCCTAGCTTCATGTCCACTCCCCAGTTCAACCCTAACCCTAGCTTCATGTCCACTCCCCAGCTCAACCCTAACCTTAGCCTCAACCATAACCCTAACCCTAGCTTCATGTCCCCTCCCCAGCTCAACCCTAACCTTAGCCTCAACCATAACCCTAACCCTAGCTTCATGTCCACTCCCCAGCTCAACCCTAACCATAGCTTCATGTCCACTCCCCAGCTCAACCCTAATCCTAGCTTCATGTCCACTCCCCAGCTCAACCCTAACCCTAGCTTCATGTCCCCTCCCCAGCTCAACCCTAACCCTAGCTTCATGTCCCCTCCCCAGCTCAACCCTAACCCTAGCTTCATGTCCACTCCCCAGCTCAGCCCTAACCATAGCTTCATGTCCACTCCCCAGCTCAACCCTAACCATAGCTTCATGTCCACTCCCCAGCTCAACCCTAACCATAGCTTCATGTCCCCTCCCCAGCTCAACCCTAACCCTAGCTTCATGTCCACTCCCCAGCTCAACCCTAACCATAGCTTCATGTCCCCTCCCCAGCTCAACCCTAACCCTAGCTTCATGTCCACTCCCCAGCTCAACCCTAACCCTAGCTTCATGTCCACTCCCCAGCTCAACCCTAACCTTAGCCTCAACCATAACCCTAACCCTAGCTTCATGTCCCCTCCCCAGCTCAACCCTAACCTTAGCCTCAACCATAACCCTAACCCTAGCTTCATGTCCACTCCCCAGCTCAACCCTAACCATAGCTTCATGTCCACTCCCCAGCTCAACCCTAACCCTAGCTTCATGTCCACTCCCCAGCTCAACCCTAACCTTAGCCTCAACCATAACCCTAACCCTAGCTTCATGTCCCCTCCCCAGCTCAACCCTAACCCTAGCTTCATGTCCACTCCCCAGCTCAACCCTAACCCTAGCTTCATGTCCACTCCCCAGCTCAACCCTAACCCTAGCTTCATGTCCCCTCCCCAGCTCAACCCTAACCTTAGCCTCAACCATAACCCTAACCCTAGCTTCATGTCCCCTCCCCAGCTCAACCCTAACCCTAGCTTCATGTCCACTCCCCAGCTCAACCCTAACCCTAGCTTCATGTCCACTCCCCAGCTCAACCCTAACCCTAGCTTCATGTCCCCTCCCCAGCTCAACCCTAACCTTAGCCTCAACCATAACCCTAACCCTAGCTTCATGTCCACTCCCCAGCTCAACCCTAACCCTAGCTTCATGTCCACTCCCCAGCTCAACCCTAACCTTAGCCTCAACCATAACCCTAACCCTAGCTTCATGTCCCCTCCCCAGCTCAACCCTAACCCTAGCTTCATGTCCCCTCCCCAGCTCAACCCTAACCTTAGCCTCAACCATAACCCTAACCCTAGCTTCATGTCCACTCCCCAGCTCAACCCTAACCCTAGCTTCATGTCCCCTCCCCAGCTCAACCCTAACCTTAGCTTCATGTCCCCTCCCCAGCTCAACCCTAACCCTAGCTTCATGTCCACTCCCCAGCTCAACCCTAACCCTAGCTTCATGTCCCCTCCCCAGCTCAACCCTAACCCTAGCTTCATGTCCCCTCCCCAGCTCAACCCTAACCTTAGCCTCAACCATAACCCTAACCCTAGCTTCATGTCCACTCCCCAGCTCAACCCTAACCCTAGCTTCATGTCCCCTCCCCAGCTCAACCCTAACCTTAGCTTCATGTCCCCTCCCCAGCTCAACCCTAACCCTAGCTTCATGTCCACTCCCCAGTTCAACCCTAACCCTAGCTTCATGTCCACTCCCCAGCTCAACCCTAACCTTAGCCTCAACCATAACCCTAACCCTAGCTTCATGTCCACTCCCCAGCTCAACCCTAACCCTAGCTTCATGTCCACTCCCCAGCTCAACCCTAACCCTAGCTTCATGTCCCCTCCCCAGCTCAACCCTAACCTTAGCCTCAACCATAACCCTAACCCTAGCTTCATGTCCACTCCCCAGCTCAACCCTAACCTTAGCCTCAACCATAACCCTAACCCTAGCTTCATGTCCACTCCCCAGCTCAACCCTAAACCTAGCTTCATGTCCACTCCCCAGCTCAACCCTAACCCTAGCTTCATGTCCACTCCCCAGCTCAACCCTAACCTTAGCCTCAACCATAACCCTAACCCTAGCTTCATGTCCACTCCCCAGCTCAACCCTAACCCTAGCTTCATGTCCCCTCCCCAGCTCAACCCTAACCTTAGCTTCATGTCCCCTCCCCAGCTCAACCCTAACCCTAGCTTCATGTCCACTCCCCAGCTCAACCCTAACCCTAGCTTCATGTCCCCTCCCCAGCTCAACCCTAACCCTAGCTTCATGTCCCCTCCCCAGCTCAACCCTAACCTTAGCCTCAACCATAACCCTAACCCTAGCTTCATGTCCACTCCCCAGCTCAACCCTAACCCTAGCTTCATGTCCCCTCCCCAGCTCAACCCTAACCTTAGCTTCATGTCCCCTCCCCAGCTCAACCCTAACCCTAGCTTCATGTCCACTCCCCAGTTCAACCCTAACCCTAGCTTCATGTCCACTCCCCAGCTCAACCCTAACCTTAGCCTCAACCATAACCCTAACCCTAGCTTCATGTCCCCTCCCCAGCTCAACCCTAACCTTAGCCTCAACCATAACCCTAACCCTAGCTTCATGTCCACTCCCCAGCTCAACCCTAACCATAGCTTCATGTCCACTCCCCAGCTCAACCCTAATCCTAGCTTCATGTCCACTCCCCAGCTCAACCCTAACCCTAGCTTCATGTCCCCTCCCCAGCTCAACCCTAACCCTAGCTTCATGTCCCCTCCCCAGCTCAACCCTAACCCTAGCTTCATGTCCACTCCCCAGCTCAGCCCTAACCATAGCTTCATGTCCACTCCCCAGCTCAACCCTAACCATAGCTTCATGTCCACTCCCCAGCTCAACCCTAACCATAGCTTCATGTCCCCTCCCCAGCTCAACCCTAACCCTAGCTTCATGTCCACTCCCCAGCTCAACCCTAACCATAGCTTCATGTCCCCTCCCCAGCTCAACCCTAACCCTAGCTTCATGTCCACTCCCCAGCTCAACCCTAACCCTAGCTTCATGTCCACTCCCCAGCTCAACCCTAACCTTAGCCTCAACCATAACCCTAACCCTAGCTTCATGTCCCCTCCCCAGCTCAACCCTAACCTTAGCCTCAACCATAACCCTAACCCTAGCTTCATGTCCACTCCCCAGCTCAACCCTAACCATAGCTTCATGTCCACTCCCCAGCTCAACCCTAACCCTAGCTTCATGTCCCCTCCCCAGCTCAACCCTAACCTTAGCCTCAACCATAACCCTAACCCTAGCTTCATGTCCACTCCCCAGCTCAACCCTAACCATAGCTTCATGTCCACTCCCCAGCTCAACCCTAACCTTAGCCTCAACCATAACCCTAACCCTAGCTTCATGTCCACTCCCCAGTTCAACCCTAACCCTAGCTTCATGTCCCCTCCCCAGCTCAACCCTAACCTTAGCCTCAACCATAACCCTAACCCTAGCTTCATGTCCACTCCCCAGCTCAACCCTAACCCTAGCTTCATGTCCACTCCCCAGCTCAACCCTAACCTTAGCTTCATGTCCACTCCCCAGCTCAACCCTAACCCTAGCTTCATGTCCACTCCCCAGCTCAACCCTAACCCTAGCTTCATGTCCACTCCCCAGCTCAACCCTAACCCTAGCTTCATGTCCACTCCCCAGCTCAACCCTAACCTTAGCTTCATGTCCACTCCCCAGCTCAACCCTAACCATAGCTTCATGTCCACTCCCCAGCTCAACCCTAACCATAGCTTCATGTCCACTCCCCAGCTCAACCCTAACCTTAGCTCCATGTCCACTCCCCAGCTCAACCCTAACCTTAGCTTCATGTCCCCTCCCCAGCTCAACCCTAACCTTAGCCTCAACCATAACCCTAACCCTAGCTTCATGTCCACTCCCCAGCTCAACCCTAACCTTAGCTCCATGTCCACTCCCCAGCTCAACCCTAACCCTAGCTTCATGTCCACTCCCCAGCTCAACCCTAACCCTAGCTTCATGTCCACTCCCCAGCTCAACCCTAACCTTAGCCTCAACCATAACCCTAACCCTAGCTTCATGTCCACTCCCCAGCTCAACCCTAACCCTAGCTTCATGTCCCCTCCCCAGCTCAACCCTAACCCTAGCTTCATGTCCACTCCCCAGCTCAACCCTAACCCTAGCCTCAACCATAACCCTAACCCTAGCTTCATGTCCACTCCCCAGCTCAACCCTAACCCTAGCTTCATGTCCACTCCCCAGCTCAACCCTAACCCTAGCTTCATGTCCACTCCCCAGCTCAACCCTAACCTTAGCTTCATGTCCACTCCCCAGCTCAACCCTAACCTTAGCCTCAACCATAACCCTAACCCTAGCTTCATGTCCACTCCCCAGCTCAACCCTAACCTTAGCCTCAACCATAACCCTAACCCTAGCTTCATGTCCACTCCCCAGCTCAACCCTAACCCTAGCTGTCATGTCCACTCCCCAGCTCAACCCTAACCCTAGCTTCATGTCCACTCCCCAGCTCAACCCTAACCTTAGCTTCATGTCCACTCCCCAGCTCAACCCTAACCTTAGCCTCAACCATAACCCTAACCCTAGCTTCATGTCCACTCCCCAGCTCAACCCTAACCTTAGCCTCAACCATAACCCTAACCCTAGCTTCATGTCCACTCCCCAGCTCAACCCTAACCCTAGCTTCATGTCCACTCCCCAGCTCAACCCTAACCTTAGCTTCATGTCCACTCCCCAGCTCAACCCTAACCCTAGCTTCATGTCCACTCCCCAGCTCAACCCTAACCTTAGCCTCAACCATAACCCTAACCCTAGCTTCATGTCCACTCCCCAGCTCAACCCTAACCCTAGCTTCATGTCCACTCCCCAGCTCAACCCTAACCTTAGCTTCATGTCCACTCCCCAGCTCAACCCTAACCCTAGCTTCATGTCCACTCCCCAGCTCAACCCTAACCTTAGCTTCATGTCCACTCCCCAGCTCAACCCTAACCCTAGCTTCATGTCCCCTCCCCAGCTCAACCCTAACCTTAGCTTCATGTCCACTCCCCAGCTCAACCCTAACCCTAGCTTCATGTCCCCTCCCCAGCTCAACCCTAACCCTAGCTTCATGTCCACTCCCCAGCTCAACCCTAACCTTAGCCTCAACCATAACCCTAACCCTAGCTTCATGTCCACTCCCCAGCTCAACCCTAACCCTAGCTTCATGTCCCCTCCCCAGCTCAACCCTAACCTTAGCTTCATGTCCCCTCCCCAGCTCAACCCTAACCCTAGCTTCATGTCCACTCCCCAGTTCAACCCTAACCCTAGCTTCATGTCCCCTCCCCAGCTCAACCCTAAACCTAGCTTCATGTCCCCTCCCCAGCTCAACCCTAACCTTAGCCTCAACCATAACCCTAACCCTAGCTTCATGTCCACTCCCCAGCTCAACCCTAACCCTAGCTTCATGTCCCCTCCCCAGCTCAACCCTAACCTTAGCTTCATGTCCCCTCCCCAGCTCAACCCTAACCCTAGCTTCATGTCCACTCCCCAGTTCAACCCTAACCCTAGCTTCATGTCCACTCCCCAGCTCAACCCTAACCTTAGCCTCAACCATAACCCTAACCCTAGCTTCATGTCCCCTCCCCAGCTCAACCCTAACCTTAGCCTCAACCATAACCCTAACCCTAGCTTCATGTCCACTCCCCAGCTCAACCCTAACCATAGCTTCATGTCCACTCCCCAGCTCAACCCTAACCCTAGCTTCATGTCCACTCCCCAGCTCAACCCTAACCCTAGCTTCATGTCCCCTCCCCAGCTCAACCCTAACCCTAGCTTCATGTCCCCTCCCCAGCTCAACCCTAACCCTAGCTTCATGTCCACTCCCCAGCTCAGCCCTAACCATAGCTTCATGTCCACTCCCCAGCTCAACCCTAACCATAGCTTCATGTCCACTCCCCAGCTCAACCCTAACCATAGCTTCATGTCCCCTCCCCAGCTCAACCCTAACCCTAGCTTCATGTCCACTCCCCAGCTCAACCCTAACCATAGCTTCATGTCCCCTCCCCAGCTCAACCCTAACCCTAGCTTCATGTCCACTCCCCAGCTCAACCCTAACCCTAGCTTCATGTCCACTCCCCAGCTCAACCCTAACCTTAGCCTCAACCATAACCCTAACCCTAGCTTCATGTCCCCTCCCCAGCTCAACCCTAACCTTAGCCTCAACCATAACCCTAACCCTAGCTTCATGTCCACTCCCCAGCTCAACCCTAACCATAGCTTCATGTCCACTCCCCAGCTCAACCCTAACCCTAGCTTCATGTCCCCTCCCCAGCTCAACCCTAACCTTAGCCTCAACCATAACCCTAACCCTAGCTTCATGTCCACTCCCCAGCTCAACCCTAACCATAGCTTCATGTCCACTCCCCAGCTCAACCCTAACCTTAGCCTCAACCATAACCCTAACCCTAGCTTCATGTCCACTCCCCAGTTCAACCCTAACCCTAGCTTCATGTCCCCTCCCCAGCTCAACCCTAACCTTAGCCTCAACCATAACCCTAACCCTAGCTTCATGTCCACTCCCCAGCTCAACCCTAACCCTAGCTTCATGTCCACTCCCCAGCTCAACCCTAACCTTAGCTTCATGTCCACTCCCCAGCTCAACCCTAACCCTAGCTTCATGTCCACTCCCCAGCTCAACCCTAACCCTAGCTTCATGTCCACTCCCCAGCTCAACCCTAACCCTAGCTTCATGTCCACTCCCCAGCTCAACCCTAACCTTAGCTTCATGTCCACTCCCCAGCTCAACCCTAACCATAGCTTCATGTCCACTCCCCAGCTCAACCCTAACCATAGCTTCATGTCCACTCCCCAGCTCAACCCTAACCTTAGCTCCATGTCCACTCCCCAGCTCAACCCTAACCTTAGCTTCATGTCCCCTCCCCAGCTCAACCCTAACCTTAGCCTCAACCATAACCCTAACCCTAGCTTCATGTCCACTCCCCAGCTCAACCCTAACCTTAGCTCCATGTCCACTCCCCAGCTCAACCCTAACCCTAGCTTCATGTCCACTCCCCAGCTCAACCCTAACCCTAGCTTCATGTCCACTCCCCAGCTCAACCCTAACCTTAGCCTCAACCATAACCCTAACCCTAGCTTCATGTCCACTCCCCAGCTCAACCCTAACCCTAGCTTCATGTCCCCTCCCCAGCTCAACCCTAACCCTAGCTTCATGTCCACTCCCCAGCTCAACCCTAACCCTAGCCTCAACCATAACCCTAACCCTAGCTTCATGTCCACTCCCCAGCTCAACCCTAACCCTAGCTTCATGTCCACTCCCCAGCTCAACCCTAACCCTAGCTTCATGTCCACTCCCCAGCTCAACCCTAACCTTAGCTTCATGTCCACTCCCCAGCTCAACCCTAACCTTAGCCTCAACCATAACCCTAACCCTAGCTTCATGTCCACTCCCCAGCTCAACCCTAACCTTAGCCTCAACCATAACCCTAACCCTAGCTTCATGTCCACTCCCCAGCTCAACCCTAACCCTAGCTTCATGTCCACTCCCCAGCTCAACCCTAACCCTAGCTTCATGTCCACTCCCCAGCTCAACCCTAACCTTAGCTTCATGTCCACTCCCCAGCTCAACCCTAACCTTAGCCTCAACCATAACCCTAACCCTAGCTTCATGTCCACTCCCCAGCTCAACCCTAACCTTAGCCTCAACCATAACCCTAACCCTAGCTTCATGTCCACTCCCCAGCTCAACCCTAACCCTAGCTTCATGTCCACTCCCCAGCTCAACCCTAACCTTAGCTTCATGTCCACTCCCCAGCTCAACCCTAACCCTAGCTTCATGTCCACTCCCCAGCTCAACCCTAACCTTAGCCTCAACCATAACCCTAACCCTAGCTTCATGTCCACTCCCCAGCTCAACCCTAACCCTAGCTTCATGTCCACTCCCCAGCTCAACCCTAACCTTAGCTTCATGTCCACTCCCCAGCTCAACCCTAACCCTAGCTTCATGTCCACTCCCCAGCTCAACCCTAACCTTAGCTTCATGTCCACTCCCCAGCTCAACCCTAACCCTAGCTTCATGTCCCCTCCCCAGCTCAACCCTAACCTTAGCTTCATGTCCACTCCCCAGCTCAACCCTAACCCTAGCTTCATGTCCCCTCCCCAGCTCAACCCTAACCTTAGCTTCATGTCCACTCCCCAGCTCAACCCTAACCTTAGCTTCATGTCCACTCCCCAGCTCAACCCTAACCCTAGCTTCATGTCCACTCCCCAGCTCAACCCTAACCTTAGCTTCATGTCCACTCCCCAGCTCAACCCTAACCCTAGCTTCATGTCCACTCCCCAGCTCAACCCTAAACCTTGGGTTAGAAAGGGGTCTATACTACATCACTCAAAGCAAAGCTAGGATTATATCAATGCCACTCTTTCGCTCTTTCATTTCTAAATGGGTTTGTAGAATATCATTTGTAGGATTGTTGCTCTATCTGTTGTAGTTTGATGGAGCTGATTGGTTGATTCAGACATGCTCCAATGACTCATGTTCTTCAGAACGTTATATTGAAGGTTTACTGCATAGCTAAATACAAAAGCATAGTCATTCATTGACAGCATTTAGTACACAATACATCACTTGAAGTGCTTCCGCAGGGAAGACCAGGCTTCACTGACTTCACGACTGAACAATTTAACGACGGGTTTAAACGCTGCATCATCCACACATGGTTAGGCAGAGTGTTCCTCTCGATGCGGTAGGTTAGGCCAACCTGCCTTAAAAAGGAAAAGCATCCCAAAGAGGAGAGAGGTATGTGCCTGGCCTGCCCTCTCTCTCCTCCAAGAAAAGAGCAAGAGAGCCATCATCGTTCCTGAGCAAAACGTGGCCTA
This sequence comes from Salmo trutta, assembly GCF_901001165.1. NCBI lineage: Eukaryota > Metazoa > Chordata > Actinopteri > Salmoniformes > Salmonidae > Salmo > Salmo trutta. The sequence continues at coordinate 45,845,331 of NC_042962.1, forward strand.
AACAAAGGGCGCCATTAATGATGATGTCATCATCAACATCTGTCACAGCTCTCACTGGCTGAAGGAAGGGGGCTTTAACTTTCTAAGGACATCGTATGGACTATGGATGCCATGATGGGATGAGAGGGAAAAAAGCACTTCTCAGGAGACCCCATCCACTCAGATTACCCCAGACTCTACTGAATTTTATTGAGAATTGTATGTATTGGTGAAGTCAGAAGACATACTATCCTACTTATGCGAGGTGCTTTGGGTTTGGCCCTTGAGGCTCACATTGTTCCTAGGGGCTGAGTGTGATAAGCCACTATCTACCTAGAGAGCGGGGTGTTACTATACCACTATAGAATTATCACTGAATTACCACAGTGAATTATTGTAATGTTTGTTTATTTGTCAGTTAATCCCATAAGGGATGGGTTGCCAATTGGTGATTTGACACAAAAATTAAATATCTTTAATTCATTTGTCATTCATTTATTCATTCATTCATTCATTCATTCACCAGTAGTGTCACATAGGCACAACAACCTACCCCAGAGGCCCTCACTGTTGGGCCCAATGCGTGAGTGAGGTGTGCAGTGATGGCTCCTCCCCTACCCAGGCCTGGTGGTGTCAGAGATATATATAGATCTACCAGACTGAACACTGTGATCACAGTGGAAAAGACCCAAGCAGAGCAGTCTCTCTGGGCTTCCTCAACACTCAGCAGAGAGAGAGAGTCAACTTGACAAGACATGTAAACAAAGAGCAAAGTGCTACCTCCCTTCCTCCTTCCTTTCTTTCTACTCTCCCCCTCGTCTTCCATCCCTCGCTCTCTCTCTGTTTCTCCCTCTCGCTCTTTCTCTCTCTCTCTCTCTCACTCTCTCTCTCTCTCTCTCTCTCTCTGACAAGGCATGTAAACAAAGACCAGTGCTCTGTCCTTCCTTCCTTTTCTTTCTACTCACCTCCTCCTCTTCCATTCCTCTTTCGCTCTCTCTCTCTATCGTCCTCCGCTCCGAGCGTCCCAGCGCTATATAAGGCCGGGTGCTGCTGGGTCTGATGGGGGTGGTGTTTAATGACCAGCATGAAGACCAGCAGATGGAGACTAATATGAATGAGAAGCAGAGCAGGGCAGGGCAAGACCATGTTTATGATCTCTGTGTGCTTTGTTAAGGTGACCTCAGAACAGAATGATGGGCTAGTTTTCATTCCAAATGTTCAGATGTTTCCACTGTATTGGTTATTGAACTTGTGTTGAACCTGTTCGACACTTCAAACCATCAAGTAGCAGAACAAAGGAGATGGACTGAGCCAGAGAAAGCCTGGACTGAGCCAGAGAAAGCCTGGACTGAGCCAGAGAAAGTGCATGGGCTGCTGGATCAAGACGATCTGATCGTCCTTCCAGTTGTTATCCTGATTTTGGTTACAGGGCCAGGCCGAAGGGCCAGGACATAAACACAGTTGGCCGTCACCAAGAAGGTTTATCTTCCTTTTAAAAGCCTTTGGACTGATACTATGTGAAATATGCTACTTTTATTGAGATGGTTGAATGGATTTTTGCACTTCCAAACATTACAGACAGTAGGGTGATTCTTTTTTTGACCACTGTTAGATGTTCGTTTACCATACTATTTGTATTTGTATTTATTGAGGATTCCCCCATTAGCTGTTGCCATGGCAGCAGCTATTCTTCCTGGGGTCCAGCAACATTAAGGCAGTTATATACAATAAAAAGTATTACATGACATTACATTTCATAACACTTTCCACAACACGTTAAGTGTGTGCCCTCAGTCCACTACACTACTACCACATATCTACAATACAAAAATCCATGTGTACGTGTGTGTAGAGTGTGTGTCTTATCATGTGTATATGTGTCTGTGTCTGTGTGTGTCTCTCTTCACAGTCCCCGCTGTTCCATAAGGTGTAAATACTGGGAGTATTTCTGTCTGTAATAAAGCCCTTTTGTGGGGAAAGACTCATTCTGATTGGCTGGGCCTGGCTACCCAGTGGGTGGGCCTGGCTCCCATGTGGGTGGGCCCCTGCCCAGTCATGTGAAATCTATAGATTAGAACCTAATGAATTTATTTCAATTGACTGATTTCCTTATATGAACTGTAACTCAGTAAAATAGTTTAAATTGTTGCATGTTGCGTTTATATTTTTGTTCAGTGTACTTCTCTTCCCTGTTTAAGGGTTCTATGTCTCCATTTTGTCCCTTTAACCTGTGCACACCTTTGTTATATCTCCCGCTCCCTCTTCAGGTGACACCATTGTGCGTCTGAGCTTTACGTTGCCGGGCGACATGATCCCTGTTCTCTCACACTCTAAAATAAACACACAGCAGAATGGGAACAAAAGCCCTCAAATGCTTCCAGGCAGCGGCATTCCAGTCAGGCTGCATCAGGGGGGAGCAAGTTCCTGGTAGGTCTACTGTACACTGAGTGAACAGAACATTAGGAACACCTTCCTGATATTAAGTTGCACCCACTTTTGCCCTCAGAACAGCCTTAATTCATCAGGGTATGGACTCTACAGGGTGTCAGAAGCGTTCCACAGGGATGCTGGCCCATGTTGACTCCAATGCTTCCCACAGTTGTCATAAATTGTCTGGATGTCCTTTGGGTAGTGGACCATTCTTGATACACACGGGAAACTGTTCAACGTGAAAAACCCAGCGGCGTTGCAGTTCTTGACACACTCAAACCGGTGCGCCTGTGACCTACTACCATACCCCGTTCAAAGGCACTTAAGTCTTTTATCTTGCCCATTCACCCTCTGAATGGCACACATACACAATCCATGTCTCAATTATCTCAAGGCTTAAAAATCCTTATTTAACCTGCCCCCGCCCATCTACACTGATTGAAGTGGATTTAACAAGTGACATCAATAAGGGATCATAGCTTTCACCTGGATTCACCTGGTCAGTCTATGTCATGGAAAGAGCATAATATTCATAATGTTTTGTACATACAGTGTAACCAGGTGAAAGCTATGATCCCTTATTGATGTCACTTGTTAAATCCACTTCAATCAGTGTAGATAAAGGGGAGGAGACGGGTTAAAGAAGGATTTTTGAGACGTGGACTGTGTACGTGTTCCATTCAGAAGGTGAATGGATAAGACAACATATTTTCGCCATAAAATAATTATGAAATAATGAAAAATATGAATAACATTCCACCCATGAGGCCACTAGGTCATTTGACTGCAGGAAAGGGCTACCTATAAGTTACTTTGAAAAAAGTGGTTCACTACATCCAAACTACTTTGTGATAAATTATCAGATGTAAATCTGAAATGTCATAGACTGCAGATTGCAAGGTCACTTTGGGGTCGTACAGACGTAGGATCTCAATCTGAGCCAGTTTGCTACAGCAGGAAAAGAATAATGTAGCAACAGGAAATGTGAATTACTATGTCAAATTAACAGAATGTATCATTTTGCATATTAAACTTGAAAACGATGTTTCAGGTGAGAATTAGATAGGTCTGATGCAAAGAAAAGAAAGGAAATGTTTGCCTGCTTTACCCATATTTTATTTTCTCGCAAAAAAAAGTTGTGTGTAGTTCCAGTAGTTAGCTACACCTCTACACTGCAAAAAAACACAACCTACATTTGAATTGAGTTCATCTACCACCAAGCTCCTGCAAAATACAGTTAAATTACTAGCTGAACTACATCTAGTTCACTACTCCCCAACACCGTTGAGCACTACACTATAATGTTGATTAAGTGCTCTAAATAAATGCGTCACAAGTAAATCTCAACCAGTAGATGTCAGTCATGTGACACGTGTGAATGTGGGCTTCATTCATGTTTCTTCTATCAATTAACACGCCCCATTTCGTTGATCAAAAACGAACTAAAGACATTTCATGAACATTTCAGGGAAAGAAATGCATGTTTGGTCTGATTATATATGATAGTCCACCAGAGAAGTGCTACAGGGACTCCTAGGGATATAGGACCCACAGTACCGACCACCACAGATCTCTCTAACCCCTGCTGAACCCCAGAGAGGTTCAGTTTCCTTGTTTTCCCCCAATCTGTCATAGTACATTTCATTAACCCCCAAGGAGCACCAGGCTCTTTGAGGGGGGGGGGGGGGGGGGGGTCATCTAACACCCGCAGCTCAAACAGAACCACTCTGACCTTCAACCTACTTCCCCAGCCTGCAACAAAATGAAACAGGCTCCCTGTTGTGCTGAAACCCTCATCCTCCATTTGGGGTCTCTGAACTCTCTGTCTGAGGGATAGGAGAAGAAGTGTGTGTGCTTGTGTGTGTGTGTGTGTGTGTGTGTGTGTGTGTGTGTGTGTGTGTGTGTGTGTGTGTGTGCCCGCCAAGCGTATGTGAACGTGTTTAAGTATACTTGTGGGGACGACAAGTCCCCACGAGAATAGTTAAGCAAAGAAAAATTTGACCAACAGGGAACATTTTGTTAGTCCCCACAAGGAAAAAAGCTATTTCTAGGAGGTTTAGGGTTAAGGTTAGAATTCAAGGGACAGAGCTGGTCATGAGGGACCGAGCTGGTCATGAGGGACAGAGCTGGTCCTGGACCAAGGTAAGGTTTCTGTCTCCCTGGGAACATGTGCATCCAACACGGTCCTTAAATGCTGATTTCTCGCATAGATGCACACATTCGTTCAGGTTGTAGACCATGTAACTAGGCCTAGGACCGTGTAGGCTACAGTAGTTATGGGTTTCGTAACAGTGTGTGTGTGACAGATTGCGCAATCGTCCCAAATCCTCCCTGACTCTTGGCTTCGTTTCACAGTGAGCATACGGTGAACTGTTCAAGTCCTATTCTCCCAGCAATTGTAATGCGAGTTTTGCAGGCACATACACTAATAACATCCACATGTGACATAAAGCTGTAATCTCTATATTTATATTCCATAGTAAACAATACCTATTGTGATTTTTCAGACGTAATGAGACGCTGCTTCCCCCCCTAAGAGTTGCAGATGAGTCTGTGCCCTGAGATTGTATTACTCATACGCCATGACTCACTTATTGTGAAAACACTTTTAGTACCAAATAGTATGGCGTAAACATAATAATTCCTAGTATTAGGCATCAATTTCCATGTTTGTGTCTTTGATTGCCAAGAACTTTGTTTCCATGGTATTATGCTAAATACATTTCTAAGAACAGCAGCTCCAAAAAGGGGAAGAAGGATGAAAGGTATTTTCCTGGTGAAATGTTAAGCTTAAACTCAATACTTTCTATGACAGGAAGTGGTGTCCATATAAGGAGCATAAGATGCTTTCCTGTTACAGTTTTTGTTCAATCATGGCTGATGTTTCAAAAGTCTAAGCACATTTGAAATTGACTGAGTATAACAAACACATTCACAGTCACTTGTTCATTGCACCAAATTACTCTTTCTATTTGATACATATTCAATCTTAGTATCTGCTTTTCAAAATGCAATATGCACTTTGCTTGATATGATTTTCTTGTAATTTTCTAACGATACCATTTTTTTAAATATCGCCTTGGTGCAATTTTCACACAACTCTTAGTAAAAAACCCAAAACAGATCATCAAAAAGGCTGTTTGTTTCAAAACTCTAAGCACATTTTAAATTGACTAAGTACAAATACACAAAATCATACAGTCACTTTTTCACCAGACTTAATCAGTGTTTCATCTAGAAATACATGTTTCACATTGCAATACATTTTCATTTAAAGCAATTGCTGTTTACAATGCAATGCTCACAGTACTTTTGATATGATTCTCTTCTCTTTTGTTCAAACATTTAATCTGACTGCTCTTAATTGATGACCACTTAAATGTTTGGTAAACCTAGAGATTTTACATGCATACTGGTTTGTCTACTGCAGATTTTGTGAACCACATCATGGAAATGTCTGTAAAGTAGAAACATAAAAAGTATGACATATACTCAAATGTACTACTATGATGATGACTATTCTGACTTCGCAGTAAAGAAATAAAACATCTGATACTGACGAGATCAGATATATGTAACGAATCAATTCAAATCAAAGTTTATTGGTTGCTTAAACAGATTATCAGATGTTACAGCAGGTGCAGCGAAATGCTTGTGTTATGTGTTTCTAGCTCCTACAGTGCAGTAATACAATATTAATACAATGCAATACCAATATGCAAATAAAAACAGAAAGTCCAAAACAAGAATGAATGCATCCCCATACAAAATGAAGTTGCTGGGTTCTGACAGGCTAAGTACAAAAAAGTGCTGTAATTTCTAAACCGTTCACCCGATATGGATGGAAATACCCTCAAATTAAAGGTGACTGTCTGCTCTTTAACTTCATAGTCACTGTATATAGTTTGATAACTGCTGAACACTGTACATTTCTATATTTGTACCTCAAATGTATCAATTTGACATGAGTTTATGTTGGAAGACGTGGCTGTAAATACTACATCATTCTCCATCAGCCAGTCTGCTTCAATTGGACAAAGTGGAACGAGTCGCTCTCATGTCCTACCATTTTGGAATTATAGCGTAGTATCCAATGCACTGCTGAAATACCTGGGTTGTATATAACAATATATTCCAGTCATTATCTGAATTTCATTGATAACCTGCTAGCTGATGAATTTTGTCAAGCAGAGAGGCAGGCGATAATGTATCAGTTGACAAGTCACATAGAAAAGGTGATCTTGTACATTGTTACATGGGGCAAAACATACAACGCCGAGCTACGTTTTTTCAGTAGCCAACTACTTTCCAATCCCTCTATTTCTGATGATTTGTCCTACGTACTGTATGTACTGTATAAGGATAATGAAAATGTCAGACTGGATTGAAATGCGCATGTCAAGTTATAGTCAAGGACTGTAGGGGAAATTATATTTACCATCTACTATTCTTTCTATTTAGCACTTCAAAAATAACAGTTTTCAAATCGATATTGGATTAAATGGTAGTTAAAAATGATCAAATAGCGAGCCTATCATTATCTGATGTCTTGGTGACTAAACAAAATATGCTGATGGTATTTCACAGAACACGTGGATTTTGCATGAATGACTCATGGGTGAAAGATGTGTGAAAACCCTCATTGCACAATCAAAGGTTCTGAACTTAAAATAAGGGTGTCACACCCTGACCTGAGAGAGATGTTTTATTTCTCTATTTTGTTAGGTCAGGGTGTGGGGTGGGCAGTCTATGTGATATATTTCTATGTTGTCTTTTTCTTTAATTGGCCTAGTATGGTTTCCAATCAGAGGCAGCTGTCTATCATTGTACATTTTACATTTTTTACATGTTTAGTCATTTAGCAGACACTTATCCAGAGCGACTTACAGTAGTGAATGCATACATTTCATTTCATGCATTTTTTTATTTTTTTATACTGGCCCCCCGTGGGAATCAAACCCACAACCGTGGCATTGCACACACCATGCTGGCGTTGCAAACACCATAATTTACCAACTGAGCCACAGGGAAGGCAGGTTGTCTCTGATTGGGAATCATACTTTTTACCCTCCTTCAGTGTGGGATCTTGTTTTTGTACAGCTCAGTAAGCCTGCGGAACGTGATGTTTGTTTTTCATTATTTGGATTTAGTGTTCTGAGTTACAATAAAGTAATATGAGCACTTACCACGCTGCACCTTGGTCTACTCCTTTTGACGATCGTCACAAAGGGGCAATACAAGTGTTATCAGTTTAGAGTTTTGACTCACTAAACACAAATGCTTTGTTTATAAATTATGTCTGAGTGTTGGAAAAAATGATATAAGGAATTTGAAATGATTTATACTTTTACTTTTGATACTTATTGTATATTTTAGCAATTACATTTTACTTTTGATGCTTAAGTATATTTAAAACCAAATACTTTTAGACTTTTACTCAAGTAGTATTTTACTGGGTGACTTTCACTTTTACTTAAGTCATTTTCTATTAAGGTATCTTTACTTTTACTCAAGTATGAGAATTGGGTACTTTTTCCACCACGGTATACCACTTACAGTACATCTGAAAAAATGTGTCAAAGTGATTGAAAGAAACAGAAACTGGATGGCCTATAACACAGTATTCTGCACCACAATGTGGGTGTGTGGTTTAGTTTAGTCTTTGAACGGGGTATGGTAGTAGGTGCCAGGCTCACCGGTTTGTGTCAAGAACTGCAACGCTGGGTTTTATCCTCGCTCAACAGTTTCCCATGTATACATGGTCCAGCACCCAAAGGACATCCAGCCAACTTGACACAACTGTGGGAAGCATTGGAGTCAGCCATGGGCCAGCATCCCTGTGGAACGCTTTTGACAGCTTGTAGAGTCTATACCCCGACATATTCTGTTCTGAGGGCAAAAGGGGGTGCAACTCAATATTAGGAAGGTGTTCTTAATGTTTTGTACACTCAGTGTATATAGGAAAGACACCAAGAGACAACAAAAATGCTAATTACACATTATTCATACAGACATATTAACATTCTTATATAAGGTACAGTTACATTTCATTTTTAGAAAGAGGAGCTGTGATACAAGATCCGTTTTGTAAAAGCTAAACCCGCTTTCCGCCTGAGTAACCTCTGGTGGAAGAGCATTCCACGATGACATGGCTCTATGCATAACTGAGTGACGCATGAAATCTGTTTTTGGTTTGGGTACCGTGAAGAAACCCATGGTGGCGTGTCTGGCGGGGGTATGTACGTCTGTTTGAAGTGTACGCAAATAGATAATACTATTGGTTAGGCATTTTTCAACACACAAATGTTTCTTGAGAAGAATAAAAGAGAAGCAGTCCATTTCTCCTCAACCCTCAGCCATGAAAGACTATCATGCATGTGGTTGATGTGTGGTGATGCCTGTGTGGGATTTCCCAAGCATTTCTCAGCATTCCATTTGAAGGGCTCACAACCACAGAACTGGGTTAGTGCAGTCCCATGCAGACCCATATCCTAACCGATAGACTGAGAAGCCTAAAAAGCCCAAAATCTCTACGTACTGTAGAACATCAATGACATGGTACTACTTCTTCATGTATGGGTCAGTGAATTCATGAGATTGATGGATGAATAGTTGGCAAACGATCAAAATGTGCACGTAAATGGCCTGTAGATATTTCAAGATGTCTTGCTATACCTGAGAGCAAAGTAACATTCAAACGCAAAGAGCTGTTGATGGATGGCCGTTTTTGTTAACTAACAATAAATAAGCAGGATTTAACTACTAAGTATAAAAACATACTTTCTTCATTGTGGCAGCATTAGATTACCCTTTAACCAGATAAGATTGAACCTTTCACTTGCTTGGACACATTAGAGGCTGCTGTGTAACCTGATCTGACCGTGAAACCCTAATACAGGCCGCAGAGGAAATGAGGAGGAAATCTGATGCCGTAAGAGCCTCTGAGTAGCTCTGTCCTAAATGGATTTGGGCCAGGCTAGCTGCTATAGTCCTCCTAAAGGAGAAACACACAGACCACCACAATCTGTAGTCTATATGGATGGTAATAAAAACACTTTGAAGAATAACAGATATTTGTATACACCAGTGATGCATTTCGAACTTTGTTACATGGGCTATGTCTGTTTAGTGTTCTATTGTATAGTTAAGTACCACGACAATGACACATTCTTCTTCATTCATTTTCTTTATTTGTAATGGTTTAATGACGGCTGGCCCTCATGTGCTCAAGTAAATTGAGTTAAATCTATTTATTTCCTCCTACTTGATGTTTGTTCCCTGACCACACTATCATCTTTTAGTTTCTCTTACGAGGTCCTTGAGTTTGTTATATGGACTGGTCTGTTCCCTTTGTCCTGTGACAAACGTATTGGTCAAAAGCTCTTATACTGTGAATAAAATGCTCCTTTGTCTCTGGTAGGCCTACAACCGGATGTGGCATTTCCTTAGCTGTGTTCTCTGTGGTGAGTGTTGGGTAATAGCCATGTCCTCTATGGTATGTGAGTAATGCAAACTCCCCTCTTTCCTGCAGCAGGAATGCTGGCTATGCCAGACGCCAGACCCACCACCGTCTCCACACCCCACCAGGCCCCCAGCCCACCCAGCCCTGCTTACACACCATGATCATACACACCAGATGTAGTAGTGGGTAAACCCAGAGTGTCGTGGATAAATAGGTAGGTAAATCCTTGTGCAAAAACACTTCTCTGACTTAATATGTGGGTTTAGGCTTATCACAAAATTAAAAGGTGGTTGTTTACTTCCGTTGACTTGAGTATAGCCCCCCTCCTCTATATCACTGATTCACAGCCAAAGATCAAAGGCCAAATGCCAGCAAAACCCCTCTCAAACAGAAACTGGGGAAATAGTAAATGTGTGTTCTTGTGTTGCTTTGAAGTGACCTTCTCCTTTTGTACGATCCTAATACTGTAAGAACATTGTAAGAACATACATGCATGGACTTAGTTGCAGTATTGTTAGGTAAGTCTAGGGGGAACTGGGAATTGGGAAGTCAGAACATAGGGAAGAGAGTTTGCTTTGCTGATTGAGGAATGGACAGACCAAATCTACAGATCACATTTCAGAGGTCCTGGGCCAACTATCTCAGGAATTATAATTGGCAACAAAAACAAGATAGGAAGGAAGTTCTTCCTCGATACATCCAAACTAATTTTGACCAGGATTATGGATCGGAGATGGTTTGATTTAAAAAATATTAAGAGTTATGGAACATAGCTGAACTCCTTCTCCCCTCTCCCTGGTGGACAATGACTGACTACTTGCCCTACAGTACAGAAACATCATTTACTTTAAGTTAACTAAATAGAAATTACTCAAGTTAACTTAGTGAATTGAATTTAGCTGCTGAGGCCTACAAAAAAGAACATCATGTGCCAATCAGAATTCTGTTCACACCAAAAGGCAGAGGTTTAAAGAACTACTACTGTTGTGTAGTGTGGATTTACATTGGATACTACGTCAGTTCTAAATTGTATGTTCTATCAGAATCTTTCACTTTTACAGCTCTATTGTGGATCTAGTATTCTGAAAAAAGGAGCGTTGCTACCAACACAAAGTAGGAAACACAGATTGAGTGAGTGGCTGGTTCCTATCAGACAGCTGCTAATGGAATCCAAGCGGCACATGATAGTGTTGTTGTAATGTTTGAAGGGGTGGACTAGGAAAGGAGGGGGGTTTCCACTGGCAAGGCCTTACAAGGTCAACTGTACATGTACAGTCCATGAATAACACACACACATATATATATACAGTATATATATTTACAAAAACATATATGGGGGATTGGAAATTATGCAGACAATTACATTGACAGAAGCCACAATCTATCTGCAAGAGTAAAGCTGATCTACAGGTGTGGCATATATATATATATATATATATATATGCCAGGTGGATGGATTATCTTGGCAAAGGAGAAATGCTCACTGAAAGGGATGTTTTAGGTTATTGTCCTGCTGGAAGGTGAATTCACCACCCAGTGTCTGGTGGAAAACAGACTGAACCAGGTTTTCCTCTAGAATTTTGCCTGTGATTAGCTCCATTACATGTCTTTTTTATCCTGAAAAACTCCCCAGTCCTTAACAATTACAAGCATACCCATAACATGATGCAGCCAACACTATGCTTGAAAATATGGAGAGTGATACTCAGTAATGTGTTGTATTGGATTTGCCCCAAACATAACACTTTCTATTCAGGACAAAAGGGAATTGCTTTGCCACATTTTTTGCAGTATGACTTTAGTGCCTTGTTGCAAACAGGATACATGTTTTAGAATATTTGTATTCTGTACTGGCTCTGTAAAAGTCTGACTAAAAGACCTAAGAACCTGTGTGTGGAATAATTGGAATGTACGTCCTTTGAAGACTGAGAAAAATGAATTGGCGCACCAGGAACATGTCATTTTGAGAAAATGACCGATAAAGATAGGCTAATGGAATTAAAATGTACTTTCCATAAATATGACAATTTATGTCACATTAATTAAACTCTTATTCATATATCACGTCTAAACTGACAAATAAACATCAAACATACCTTTTACAAATAAATTAACACGTTTAATACATTTGTTTCAAGCAATAGAGCATATGCTTTGAATACGGGTCTGTTGGGCAAATATGCCGTTTTGGGCAAATTCTCATATCACTTTGCTCAATTTCTCAAATACAAGGATTTTGTATGGCTGTTGAAATGTGCAGAACATTAACCAGCTATGCCTGGCCCATATGTAAGGCCCTCTGAGTTGTTGCTGGTGACGCTTAACTTTCTTGACTGTGTCATGGGACCTCCGCCTACGCTTGACACACTCCACTGAAGAAGAATCAGCTCTCACAAATTCCTTTCTGATTGCTCCAGTTGTCACCAAAGTGCTGTAAAGCCACAATGTGTTCATCACATTTGTTATAGCAGTGGCTCCCTCGTTGAACGTGGCTACTGCCATACTGGCTGCTCCGTCAATGCGGCTTTTGCCCACGAAGACAGTTTTGGGACATCGCGACCATATTACAGAGTTCAGACATTCATTTGCATTCTGGGTTCCTCTGTGCTACATTCTTTTGAGGACGTTATCATTTGACATCATATGATATACAGGTACCATTTTCGGTGGAACCTCTCTATTAAATTTTTTTATGGCCTCCAAGGTTTTTGTGACAGGGTGGATCTTCATAATTTTCTATGGCTCGCTGGTACCAGCACCAATGCAGACGCCTATCCCGTAGCTGGAAGTGAATCCTCTCTTGTGCCAAGTGTCATCGAAGGATACATTAATGTCTATGACGGCTATCCTCGTCCTCCTTCAGCAACTCTGCTATGTCTCGCTCTATATCTGCGTATGCTCTTCTAATTAGCTTCACAGCACTCTCCATTGACTGTTGTAGCCCTCTCTGAATCTCTGCAACTAAAGTGGGGGGACAAGTACACAAAGTAAATACATGCTAATATGCAAATATTTACATAAGGTAACATGCTGATATTTAGTCCTGCAGTTATGTCTGTAATGTCGACAGACATAACTGCAGGACTAAATATCAGCATGTTACCTTATGTAAATATTTGCATATTAGCGTGTACTTACTTTATGTAAAGCTAATTTTCCACTAATCACATTAGCCTACAGCCCTATGACACTGTAGGCTTACGTGACAGTCCCATTGTATAGTTATGTTTTCCTATCCCTCTGTTTTGTTAACTTTGAATGCATTCGCTGGAGCAAGGAAGTAAATATTATTTATACACAGGAAGTCACCTGACAATAATGGGCTACTCTCCCTTTTGATTTACCTGTCATGTCTCTGATATGAGCTGAGAAGCAAGGAAGGAATCCCTAGGACTTTGCTTATTTTCTTATTTTCTTTTTCTTATTTTCATAACCAAGACCAAGTTCGTGGGTTAGAAGAACCATCCTCGCATTTATATCAAATGCCACATCTCCCCTGGAGCACTCCTGCAGCCTGGAGGAAGTGTAAACAGTCTTCCTAAATGCATTACGATCACCTAAACCGTCTGCACATTCTATCATGACAGAATTACAGAATCACTGATTGGTGAAGTCTGTGGTGATATTCAGTCCAGTGTTTAGACACTTAGGGCAAATCAAATCATGTACAAGTTGGTTTATTTGAGACATATGGAATAAAAGCCACTGTTGGCTGTTTGCTGTCTGGTTGATCGCTTCTAGTTGTCATCTTCGTCTCAACGTGCTGCTGCGGGCTACCTCCTTTTCCTCATCTATCTGTACTGCCACTGCCTCGATCGGCGGATCAGACATATTTTTTTATTTAATTCACTGCTTTTCTCGCATTGGCTAACTGAGATCGCCTATTTTTATTCACATACTGTAGGTATATTCTTCGAGATTTTCTCATTTTGTCTCTCTTTACGTTGATTCTTCGCGGGAGATATTTTCAAACAAGGAAGTGCTGCGTGAGGCTTTTTAACCAATCAGGTTGTCGGAAAGGGCCTTTAAATGCCAGTAACCAATCGGATGTCAGGAAATAACTAATCTTTCATCACGAAGCACTACGTCTACAAACGAAATAGCCATATATGGACTAGTTAACGATATGCTCGGGAAAACAATCTTTTGAATGATATATGATTCAACATGGAAAGTTTTAAAAATAGCAGTTGAGTTTTACATGAAACATGCTATCAAGAACGACATTTATGGTAGGTGTAGTTGACGGAGTTGGGATAAAATGATACAAAGATACAAATAAAGTATTTATATACATTCTTGTCGATGTATTGTACATTTTATGAAAGTATGGAAGTTATAGTTGCAAAATCATTGAAAATAAGAATTTGTTCTCAACTGACTTGCCTAGTTAAATAAAGGTAATATATATATATTTTTTAAAGTTAGTCATTCACCAATCATGTTAAACTCTTTTATCGCACACAGAGTGAGTCCATGAACTGAGCTGCAACTTATTATATTACTTGTTAAGCAAATGTTTAGTCCTGAACTTATTTAGGCTTGCCATAACAAAGGGGTTGAATACTTATATTGACTGATTACATCTCAGCTTTTCGTTTTTAATTAATTTGTCATAATTTCAACAAATACAATTCCACTTTGCCATTATGGGGTGACAAAAACATATATTTTTAAATTCAGCCTGTAACACAACAAAATGTGGAAAAATAGTTTTTGAAGGCTATATATGTGTATATATATATTTTTTAGGCAATCTCATCAGAACAAATTCTTATTTTCAATGACGCCTAGGAACATTGGGTTAACTGCCTTGTAAGGTACAACAGATTTGAACCTTGTCAGCTCAGGGATTCGAACTTGCAACATTTCGGTTACTAGTCCAACGCTCTAACCACTAGGCTACCCTGCCGCCCCAATATACGCATTTTAACATACATGAACGAGACTGTCTACAACAAAATACCACTGAATGGTACAGATATTGTTGTATATTCAAAGATGCAGTGGTGTAAAGTAACTAAAGTTGCATTGAAGTACTACTTAAGTAGTGTTTGGGGGCATCTGTACTTTACTGTATTTTTTATATTTTGGACAACTTTTACTTTTACTGCACTTCATTCCTGTAGAAAATATGTATCGTTTTCCTCCCATTCATTTTCCCTGAGTCGTTACATTTCAGATGCTTAGAAGGACAGGAAAATTGTCCAATTCACGCACTCATCGAGAGAACACATGGTCATCCCTACTGCCTCTGATCTGGTGGACTCACTAAACAAATTATTTTTTGTAAATTATGTCTGAGTGTTGGAGTGTTGGAGTGGCTATTTGTAAATAAACAATTACAAGACAATCGTGCCTTGTAATTTATAGCGTTTACTTTTAATTTGATACTTAAGTATATTTAAACACAGATACTTTTATACATTTACTCAAGTAGTATTTTACTGAGTGACTTTTACTTGAGTCTATTAAGGTACTGTAACTTTACTTTTACTCAAGTATGACAATTGGATACTTTTCCTCCACTGCAAAGAGGCTTATTGTTGATAAATATCAGGTGCATTCGTAATGGTTTCCTCTAGCCTAGTAAATCATTCAAGGTGGTCTGAGCGCAGTGAGATCTGAGGTGGATATACCCTCCCATTACAGATTGGACTTTTAGAGTGCACTTTTTAGTGATCATAGATCAGTCTACATTTAGTTTCTACTCCCACCGCCCTTAAGTCTACATCGTCACAGGAGCTGGAGGAAATATATCCTATATCCTTCCTATGTCTATCCCTGTCCCTTTTTAAAAACACCCTAGACACGCACGGCCTTGTCTTGACTATTCAAGTTGGTGAGGCACAAACCAATGACATGTTACAGTATTTTGCTTATCTAACAGAACCGCCTATCCTTTACATCCGGACCTGTCAATTCTCATCTCTCGCTTTAACCATTGGACTCCGGGAGGGGAAGGGAGTCAATGGGGGAGGGGGTAAAGAATGTATGGTATGTGTGGGCGTCAACAAAACGCGGGGTATGGGGAACGACAAATTGATACAATGTATTCATTTGCGTATTACATGTATCTTTCGTGGTAGTGACTAGTTATATGTTGATTGTCAAACATTTAAACGTGTTTTGTGTTCAGAATATTAATACTAACCGTACTCAATAACAAGGTTATTTGATTATATCTTGAAACGCACCTCTATTGTATGCGCAATGGTTTGGTCTGTAGTAGGTGGGACTCAGGAGTGGTCAGCAGGACGTCGTAGATCAATGAACTGAACTGAGTTTTGATGCCTGGGTTAGACGACACTTTGGTGGGATTAAACCATATAACCTACGCAGTGTAGCCTATGTCAGGTAGCCTACAGATGTGACAACGCGACAAGGAAAATTGAATCAGGATCGAAAACGGAAATATCGGAGTTTATTTCTAACCCGGTCGATATGCGGATTTTTTCCAAATAAACCCACTGGATTTTAATAAACGGGTCTGCATGTAGCTTTATTTTTGGGGGAAACAAGCTTTTTGTCTCGGAATAACTGGAATAGACTATCCAGGATGATCTTTGCAAATACTGCCAACCCGTTGAAGAACACATATCGGAAGCAGGTAGGCCAAAAAAGCCCTGTCTGGGATGGTCCAAAACGGTGCCATAAGTCCCTTGAACCCAACCAATTCGAATGTGCGTACGGCCCAGCTGTCTTATCACCTCAGTTAACACGGTCACGAGAAGCGACAGTCGTTATTATAGTGTTATAACACCGCTCACCGACAGTCAGGTTGCAAAGTGATGTAGTGTGACTGTCCGTAGCTCGCTACACTACATTTTGGTCAAGTATGTTCTGTGCATTAGTGTCCATTTTATATTATCGGCTTTGTCCTTGAATTAGCATTACAGAATTGCCTATCTAGCAGCTTTAATTGTATTAGGCCCTAATGGCTTATAACAACTGTCATCCAAATAGATTGATTCCCTAAATAGGATAACATTTTTAACATTCAGATACGCATCGAATTGCTCATTCAGAAGGTAACTGATGAAGGAATAGGCCTATATGATGTATGATGTAATTACGCATTAATTGACTGGAGGACAGAGGAAGAGGGAGAGAGAGAGAGAGAGAGAGAGAGAGAGAGAGAGAGAGAGAGACCCTCCGTATGGTCCAGGTAACCCAGATTTAGATGCTGAACATTTGTTAGGCCAACTGCTATAATAACATTGCTATAATGTTCACAAGAAGAATCACCTATACACTGAACATACGCCGTTTTATTTCCCCAGTTTTTCAAATGTAGACCTACGATATTCTATCTCTACATCCCCAAGTCTTGGAGGAGAAATACATTATTTCTTCAGCTTGTTTTTCATGAAAATAGGCCACGCAGGTCACACAAATGTATGGCATTTAAATTGTAGTTCATATGTCCCATTTGTTCGATTCCTTTCAGAGTTGAATAGAATAGCAATAGAATAGAACAGAGTAATATAGAATAGAATAGTTATGATGATGCATAGCTACAGAAGGCACTGTAGGTCTATTACATCTTAGATTCCTTGTTGGTATTGTTAGAACAGAACATGCTCTGTATAGGCTGACTAGTGATACAGTAGGCCCTGCTCCACCACCTGAGTTAGTTCTGCCCAGTAGGCCTTCTAGTGAGTGGCGTGCTCAGCTTCTGCCTAATGTGGGTCAGTGTGCTGGAGTGAACATGGGTGTTCATGCATCTATAATGAGCCTTTTCAGGTGTAGCTACTTATGCAGTGGTTCTGTACCACTGCTCTGTTGTAGTTCACCACTGATTCAGCCACTTAGTCCACAAGATGGAGGTGATTGCGATTTGTAGCTATATCCGCCCTGAATGATTCCAATAGGCCTAATGATCAGGTAGTCATCTAAATGAGTTGGTTCTTCAGTCCTTCTTTACCACTCCACACTGTAGTTCACCACTGATTCCAACCTGGACTCAGGGGTAGACATAGTACATGTAAATCCGGGACACCCCAATTAGTATGATATGTTACGTTTCGTATGGTATGTATTCATTTGTGGATGTCCGTCATCCATTTCGTATGATATGTTACTAATTACAATTGGTATGATATGTTCCGAATTTCCAAAACGTATGCTATGTTACGAATTCCAACTTGTTGTGGCTAACGTTAGCTAGGTGGCTAATGTTAGCTAGGCTAGGAGTTAGGGTTAAGGTTAGGAGTTAGGTTAAAGAGTTAAGGTTAGCTAACATCCTAAGTAGTTGCAAAGTAGCTAAAAAGTAGTAAGTAGTTGCAAAGTTGCTAATTAGCTAAAATGCACAAGTTGTCCGTGATGAAATTCGAACACGCAACCTTTGGGATGCTAGACGTACACGTTATACGCCCGATGCAGAAATCGTTGCCATTTCCTGATTGCTAAAAATCTAATAGTTAGCCTAATATCAGTTTGTGACAAAATAAACTAGTATAGTGTAGAGAATCATTGTACCATCTAAACCGCTGTGAAGTATTTTCCAAAAGCAAATATATTGTTGTTTCAGCTGTTTGAAGCTGGTTTACAAAACCGAAAGTAAAAGACGCAAAAACAAAACTTAAGAACGGGAAGCATAGAAAACAGATCTACTGCTTCTTAGACTTGCTTTCAAGTAGAATGATAGATCTATAACTCACATTTCTATGTGAATGTGGTCGTGTCGCCCAAAAAGTGACATATTGCCACTTTAAGTAACCTTCTGTCTTATGTAACCATACCAAACTTAACCTATACTAATTTCAGTGCTCCCGATTTATGTTTACTAAATCAAATCACATTTTATTTGTCACATGCGCCGAATACAACAGGTGTAGACCTTACCGTGAAATGCTTACTTACAAGCCCTTAGCCCTTAACCAACAATGCATTTCAAGAAATAGAGTTAAGAAAATATTTACTAAATAAACTAAAGTAAAAAATAAAAATAAAATAACAATAATGAGGCTATATACAAGAGGTACCAGTACCAAGTCAATGTGCGGGGGTGCAGGTTAGTAGAGGTAATTTGTAGATGTAGGTAAGGGTAAAGTGACTATGCATAGATAATAAACAGCGAGTAGCAGCAGTGTAGAAACAAAGGGGGGGGGGGGGGGGGGTGTCAATGTAAATAGTCCAGGTGGCCATTTGATTAATTGTTCAGCAGTCTTACAGTATGGCTTGGGGGTAGAAGCTGTTAAGGACCCTTTTGGACGTAGACTTTGCACTCCGGTACTGCTTGCCGTGCGATAGCAGAGAGAACATTATGACTTGGGTGACTGGAGTCTTTGACAATTTTTTGTGTCTTCCTCTGACACCGCCTAGTATATAGGTCCTGGATGGCAGGAAGCTTAGCCCCAGTGATGTACTATGTTACGTCTAGTCTATGAGACCGGGCTGCTGATTCAACCATCTAGTCCACAAGATGGAGGTGATTGAGTGTAGATTCTGTCGGTAGGCTTAGTATATCTCCACCCGTAAAGATATCCATAGGCATAATCATCTGTTGTTAATCTGAATTAGTTATGCAGTGGTTCTTCATTCTTTGCTTCGTCAAAGATTCTAGTCCACAAAATGGAGGTGATTATGTGTGCATTCTGTGGGTAGACTTAGGATATCTCCAACTTAAACGATATCAGTAGCCCTAGCCCTAATTCAATGTGGTGGCCATCTTAATGTAATTTAGCTCACCATTTTGTTTTGGTAAATATGTTTTCAAATGGTGGAAGGCAGAACATGTTATTTCTTAATTCACAGATGAATTGGTCTGCCGCATGCCATTCTAGATTTTCCTAGAGTGGCTTCTGCGGGGTTGGAGCTATTTTAATGAGTAAGAGGAAGGAAATGCCTTGCAGAGGAGGGCTCTGGTTTGCCTCAGAGAATGTGTGGTAGGTTCCCACTGACACACCAGACCAGACTGTAGTACTAGGAAGGAACCATGATGGAAGGAGTGTAGACAGCACCCCACGCAAGAATGTCACCAGGGAAAAAGCCTAGCGGCACGTAGGCTAGTGGTTAGAGCATTGGGTCAGTAACCAAAAGGTTGCTAGTTTGAATCCCTGACCTGAAAGTGTGACAAGTCTGTTATTGTTCCCTTGAGCAAGGCACTTAACCCTAATTGCTATGAATAATGGGGGAGTTGGGATATGCAAAAAACACATTTCCAATTCACACATATAAGGACAAATATAAGCACCCATTATTATAATAGCCTATAGTGCATTCTGTAATGCATAGAACCAGGGTGAGGATTTGTTCCTGACCATGTGACTAGGAAAAACTCCTACCCCTATTCATCTCATTATATTTCACTGCCGACATTCTGGAGCTTGGTGAAATGGAAAAACTCCATGCTAGAACATTCTAGAAAGAACAGTAGTGCTGAATGTCTTTTCACCAGGCATAATGGGACCCATGTCGTCCAAAAAAGTTAGACTTTTAAATCATCTGTCCATAGGACATTCTTCCGAGAGTCTTGATGATCATCCAGGTGCTTTTTGGCAAGCTTGAGTCAACTTTTTGGATGAGATGGGTCCAATTATCACTGGTGAAAACCTAACACTGCATTCTACAGTAAGAACCTCATACCAACGGTCAAGCATGGTGGTTGTCGTGTGATGGTTTGGGAATGCTTTGCTGCCTCAGGACCTGGACAACTTTTCTTAATAGAAGTAACCATGAATTCTGCTCTGTATCAGAGAATTCTACAGGAGAATGTCAGGCCATCCGTCTGTGAGCTGATGCTGAAGCGCAGCTGGATCATGCAGCAAGACAATGATCCAAATCACACAATCAAGTCTACATGAAAATGGTTAAAAAGCAACACATTTGAAGTTTTGGAATGGCCTAGTCAAAGTCCAAACCTTATCCCAAATTGAGATGTTATGGCAGGACTTGAAACGAACAATTCATGCTTAAAAACCCACATATCCTTGAGTTAAAGCAGTTCTGCATGCAAGAGTGGGCCAAAATTCCTCCACAGTGATGTGAGAGACAGATCGACAACTATAGGAAGCATTTGGTTGCAGTCATTGCAGCTAAAGGTGGCACAACCAGTTATTGAGTGTAAGGGGCAATTACTTTTTCACACAGGGGAATCATTGGGTGTTGCATACTGCAACTTTGTTAATTAAATAAATAAAATAAATATAGATTTTGTTATTTGTAAAATCAGGTTCCCTTTATCTAATTAGGTTTTGGTTGAAGATCTGATAACATTCAGTATCAAAAATATACAGAAATAGAGAAAATCAGAAAAGGGGCACATACTTTTTCACGGCACTGTGTATATATATATATATAAAACACTGAGCAAAAAATATAAACGCAACATGTAAAATGTTGGTCCCATGTATCATGAGCTGAAGTAAAAGATCCCAGAAATGTTCCATATGCACAAAAATCAAATTTCTCAAAAATGTGCACAAATTTGTTTACATCACTTTTAGTGAGCATTTCTCCTTTGCAAAGATAATTCATCGATCTTACAGGTGTGGCATATCAAGAAGCCAATTAAACAGCATGATCATTACACAGGTGCACCTTGTACTGGGGACAATAAAAGGCCACTCTAAAATGTGCAATTTCGTCACACAACAACATGCTAAAAATGGCTCAAGTTATGAGGGAGTGTGCAGTTGGCATGCTGACTGCAAGAATGTCCACCAGAGCTGTTGCCAGATAATTGAATGTTAATTTCTCTACCATATGCCGCATCCAACGTTGTTTTCGAGAATTTGGCAGTACGTCCAACCGGCCTCACAACCGCAGACCACGTATAACCATGCCAGCCCAGGGCCTCCACATCCGGCTTCTTCACCTGCGGGATCGACTGAGACCAGCCATCCAGACAGCTGATGAAACCGAGGGTTTTCACAATTGAAGAATTTCTGCACAAACTGTCAGAAACCGTCTCAGGGAAGCTCATCTGCATGCTCATCGTCCTCACCAGGGTCTTGACCTAAATGCAGTTTAGCGTCGTAACCGATGGCCACTGGCACGCTGGAGAAGTGTGCTCTTCACAGATGAATAGCTGATGCACAAGCTCAGCAGATTACACAATCTCACCACTACTGTCAGTTGTAGCAGGGCCGTGAAGCGTGACTGGTGCTGTCAACTACTATATGCTCTCCAGTGGTGTAAAGTACTTAAGTAAAAATACGTTAAAGTACTACTTAAGTAGTTTTTTTTGCTATATCTGTACTTTACTAGTTATATTTTTGACTACTTTTACTTTACTACATTCCTAAAGAAAATAATGTACTTTTTACACAATACATTTTCCCTGACACCCAGAAGTACTCGTTACATTTTGAATGCTTAGCAGGACAGGAAAATGGTCCATTCACACACTTACCAAGAGAACATCCTTGGTCATCCCTACTGCCTCTGATCTGACGGACTCACTAAACACACATGTTTCATTTGTATCTATCTGTACATTTTTAAAACAAGAAAATTGTGCTGTCTGGTTTGCTTAATATAAGGAATTTGAAATGATTTACTTTTGACACTTAAGTATATTTTAGCAATTACATTTACTTTTTGATACTTAAGTATATTTAAAACCAAATACTTTTAGACTTTTACTCAAGTAGTATTTTACTGGGTGACTTTCACTTTTACTTGAGTCATTTTCTATGAAGGTATCTTTACTTTCACTCAAGTATGACAATTGGGTACTTTTTCCACCACTGATGCCCTCGAGTTAGTGTTGGAGCTACAGTGATATGCATTGACCTAATATGTGACTGGGTGTAACTCACAGTGGGAAGTCAGTTGATTAGGGCATGAGTCAAATAATGCACACACATACAACCTTGTTATCTCCCTGCTGCACTCACACATTATATGACAATACACATTAGAATGTCATCATGGTTTGGATGTCCAAAACCAGATGGGAAATGACTCGATAAGATGGCATAGACTGTACTTGGAAAAAAACACATCGTGATGTGTTTATAGTCTATGTGAAATAGAATCTCAGTCTTACGTCACCAGCTAAGAATGGCACGCCAGCCTGTCATGTCATAAGCTTAGGTTGATTCAGTTATACTACAGACTGGCTTGTTTTGCCTTGCGTGTCAGGAAGGGGAAGCCAGGTATATATCCGAGCCTTGTTGACAGTCTGTGCTCAGTGTGCCGTGGGTCTTATCGCTGAAGTGCCAGCTACCTGCGTCTCACCTCGAGTAAAAGCATGAGAAACATCATGATGCTGTGTACGTTTCCTGCCAGGAATTGACATGACGGTAGACTGTTGTGTGTTCAGGAATCCGCTGAGGCTGTTGTGTGCTGTTGGGGAGGGGGGATTTCCTAGATTCCAAGATGTATTTTCTGGGTGTGGCACAAAGGCCACTGGAGGCCATGTTTCATATTTCCGTAGGCAAGGGACACCAATTTGTCTCTGTGTGTGTCTGTGTCTGTGTACGCGAGGGTGTGTGTGTCTGTGTGTGGGTGTGTCTTTCTCTGCGTGCATATATGTGTGTGTTTTTGCCTGCTTACCGGTGTGTGTGTTAAGTCAGTGACATTGTGTGTGCCTGATGTCCTCTCTTGTCTCTCTCCTGTGTAAATACCATATAACTACAAATGTGTCTGAGTTGAAACTCGTCGTAACTGGTTGAGGCACAAACACCGCTATTGACGGAGGACAACAGAGTGACCGTGCGTTTACTGTGTACCTGACAGTGTCTTGTCTCTTCCTTGCAGTCGTACCCCATGGCTCCAGCCAGCCCCAGCACGGTGAGTACCAGCAGCAACAGCAGCACCACAGGATGGGACCAGCTCAGCAAAACGAACCTGTACATCCGCGGCCTGCCTCCAGCAACCACTGACCTGGACCTGGTCAAGCTCTGCCAGCCGTGAGTACTGCACAGTACACACACACACACACACACGCACACGCACACGCACACGCACACACACACACTCGTAGGCATACACACGTGTGTATAAACATGAAAGCGCACGCACACACACACACACACGCACACGCACACGCACACACACACACACACACACACACACACACACACACACACACACACACACACACACACACACACACACACACACACAAAGTCTACACAAGCACTGACTGACTTACACACATTATTATGATGAATTAGAACAGCTTGTTCCAACTATATATGCCAATACCATATTCATGTGGACTATGCATGAACCAAGCATAGAGGCCACTAGCTAGCACCCTTCCAACCACCTACACCATGGGAACTGTGTTTACATGATACTGTATCTGTAGAGACGAGAGATTAGGGAACATGACTGTTTTCTACAGTATTGGGATTGGTGAATGCAGCAATTGTCATGTTTGGTTGGGTTTGTCTCTGTGTGCCTCTGGCCTCTGCTGGACCACAAGCATATGGAGCGAAGCATTCAACCATGTTACCAGGGGCAACAGCCGCTTTTGCTGTGTTGTTCGCTTGTGTTTTGCTCCCAACGGTGGTCGCCTGCTCGCTGGCACAAAGCAGAAATGAAAGAGCCTTTCATTGCAACCAGGCTAATTTAGTTCAAGCGTTTAGTTCAACCAAAGCATGATGCACGTCCTTAAAATACCAGTTCCGCAAAACGGCTTGGCATCATTTCAACTCGGGTATTTCTGTCTGAGTTTGAGCATAGTTTATGACCCAGGCTGTTTTTCAAGTACTGTGACATGGAGTGTTGACATGAACAAATAGTTAGGCTAGGCTATGCTAGGCATCTGCTGTTTAGTCTTTGGACTAGAGTTAGGCTGCTCTTTGACATAATGTAGGCGGTTATAGCAGTGTTTGTTTTCTCTTTATATTTCTACATCCCACCACACATATTTGACATATTATGGATGTTTGTAGCTAAGTCCCTTTTGTGGGGAGTCAATTTGTTATTTTTACAGTGCCCAAAGCTTTCCGAATTGTATACATATATTTGTATGCTACTGTGTAAAAACTGCTATGTGTGTTCGCATGGATTGCATTAACCTCTTGTCTTCAGTCTGTTGTAATTATTGACCTCGTTCAGTGACTTTGGCAGAAGTGCCTTTTAGTATGCCAGTTAGTATGAGGGTTTAATTCGGGTTAAAGACACAATATGGTTAAAGATACAATAATGAATTGATTCTCTTAAATGAGTCTAAATGAAATAACATGGTGTGCTGTGTGGTCATAAGGCTCAGTATGTTCCCTCCAAGACTCACAGCCCGGTTGCCTCACCCGGCTTACATTGCTGCCTTTTTTTCTCAGCGATGATGTCATGCATTCTTGTGCAAGCCTAGCGTTCTGACTCCCGGACCTTGTTGTAGAACTTTAGCAGTAGAGCGACACTCTGTCTGTGATATAGGGCATACAGTATTTATTTTTTAGGAATTCATATATTTGAAGGTAAAATAGTGGTTGAAATGGTTGAAGTGACTTAACTACAGCCATATTTGGGTTGTAAACTGATTGTATTGACATCATTTCAACCAGCTTTAACCATTGAGCCTTCATAACACATACTGTACCAAATAAGAGAGTATCGGTAGATTGAAATATAGTTTGACCTTTAAAACAATAACGTATGCATATTGTAGTGATAATCTATGCAATTAAAGGATAAGAGAGCAACATCCTGTTATTACCATTTGATTCTTCTTGTGTTCATAGATACGGCAAGATCGTATCGGCAAAGGCTATCCTCGATAAAACAACTAACAAATGTAAAGGTCAGTATCACGTATTCTAATATTTATCTCCTTTTCTCCAATTTATCGAAACAAACGATACATTTTACGGTTGTCAGATAGTATCACACGCTGGTGTGCTACTAAGCAAATGCATTTGCAGTGTAATGTAAAGCGAACTAATATCAAGTTGTAGTACTGTATATGACGGTTGTGTCTGTGCTCCTCCAACTCCAGGGTATGGGTTTGTGGACTTTGACAGCCCTGCAGCAGCCCAGAAGACAGTCCATGCCCTAAAGACCAGTGGGATACAAGCCCAGATGGCTAAGGTGAGAGGAACTCTGTGTTCTTCTGGTAGCAGAACAACAAACCGTCTGTCTCGTAGCACAGCGACTACTAATTCATGTGCTCTGGGATAGGATAGTCCTGGTTAGCATTTTATGCTGTGTTATGAGTTAGCATATTATGCTAATGTTCCATTCCATGTCTCTGTTTTGTAAGTTACAATGACAGATTATTTGGAGCAGTACACTGTGTGTGTGCATTTCACTGTGTGTGTGTGTGTGTGTGTGTGTGTGTGTGTGTGTGTGTGTGCAATGTACATGTACGTGCATTTGTGTGTGTGTGTGTGTGTGTGTGTGTATGTTTGTGTGTGTGTGTAAAGCAGAGCAACAGAGTCAGTCACATGACCCCACATGGCTGTTCAGGCGGTGACCCCATTCACGTTCTCAAATGAAGCCAGATGTCCTCCCTTCCCTCTCCCGCTCGCTGCCAAAAAACAGTCGGTCCACATGCACGCACAGAACAGGACGGACAGCTTTCTGCTGCTATGCAAATATTATGACTGTCTCGTAGCACAGCAACTACTAATTAATGTGCTCTGGGTTAGGATAGTCCCAGGTTAGCATTTTATGCTGTGTTATGAGTTAGCATGTATGCTAACGTTCCATGTCCAATTACTGATGTTATGCTTATTAGTTTGAATACTTCTTTGGTGAAATAGGGTGGTCTTTTTTTCAGCCTCAACCTATGATTTGAACAACTCCTCTTCTCCAGTGGTGGAAAAAGTACCCAATTGTCATACTTGAGTAAAAGTAAAGATACCTTAATAGAAAATGACTGAAGTAAAAGTGAAAGTCACCCGGTAAAATTCTACTTGAGTAAAAGTCTAAACATATTTGGTTTAAAATATACTGAAGTATCTAAAGTTAATGTAATTGCTAAAATATACTTAAGTATCAAAAGTAAAAGTACAAGTATATAATTTCAAATTCCTTATATTAAGCAAACCAGACGGCACCATTTTCTTGTTTTTTTTAAATTTACGGATAGTCAGGGGCACACTCCAACATTCAGACATAATTTCCAAACAAAGCATGTGTGTTTAGTGAGTCCACCAGGTTCAGAGGCAGAAAGGATGACCAGGGATGTTTTGTTGATAAGTGTGTGAATTTGACCATTTCCCTGTCCTGCTAAGCATTCCAAATGTACTTTTGGGTGTCAAGGAAAATGTAAGGAGTAAAAAGTACAGTATTTTCTTAAGGAATGCATTTTTGATGTAAGTACTTTAACACCACTACTCTCCTCCCTCTCCCAGTTTCACCGGTTCCACTTTTCCATATATATATATATATTTCTCTCTGTCAGCACATTTCCTCTCTCTCTCTCTCTCTCTCTCTCTCTCTCTCTCTCTCTCTGTGTCTCTCTCTCTCTCTCTCTCTCAGGGGACCTGTGTCTAGCTAGCTCCTGTATTTCTGCCGAGGCCAGCAGAACACAGTGTGCCTGTATGGTAGCTGCATAACTGTACTGCTTAGCTGTTGAGCTCGTAATGGTAAAGATGGGAGAACTGAACCAGGTGTTAAATCTATGGAGAGCATGCATAGAAAATAGCAAAAAGAGACCATTCGCCATTACGAGCAAATCAAGGGCCATAGAAGCTCAAGTCCTTGATAACGCACTTACAGAGTTGTTGACTGAAGACCCCACAGGACCTGGACATGACCGTCACTAAGGCAACACACAACCGTCACCAAGGCAACACACAACCCTAGCTAACTCATGTTCAGTTGTGTTTTTGTTATGGCTTGGATATCCTGGCTTGGATATCATCACAGACTCAAATCCTGTCAACGCATCATTTTAACCAGAGTGAAATGTTCATGTAATTGTCCTCGAAAGCTATTGTGTTTTAAGTTGGTGTTGCCGTCCAAATTACCATAGATTCTTTGGAGGAGAATGATCCTAATACCTCTCTATTCATTTCTCTGTCCCTCTCTCTAAGCAGCAACAGGAGCAGGACCCCACCAACCTGTACATCTCCAACCTGCCTGTGTCTGTAGATGAGCAGGAGCTGGAGGGGCTGCTGAGGCCTTTTGGACAGGTCATCTCCACCCGCGTCCTCAGAGACTACAGCGGGGCGAGCAGAGGGGTCGGCTTCGCCAGGTGAGAACATCTCAATGCTCAGAAACAGTTTGACAAGAGGGCCATGTTGCTAACTCGAAGGGTTGTGGGTTCAAATCCTGCTACTTTTTCTAATTTACGTCCCATTGATTCATGTGACATGCCTACTATTCTCAGGATGGAGTCCAAGGAGATGTGTAACTCAGTCATAGCCCACTTCAATGGGAAGTTTATCAAGATGGCGCCTGGAACTATGGGTAAGGTCTATTTTCTCTTATTCTCTCTCATGCTTTGGGCTGTGATGCTCACTTTTTGATTTCGCTAATGGTGAGGATGATGTGTTTTTTCCCCTCTCCAGCTCCCTCTGAGCCCCTGCTGTGTAAGTTTGCTGATGGTCAGAGGAAGAGGCACAGCCACAGTCCATACATCCCCAGCGGTCGCACATGGCCCCGGGAGGGAGAGCTCAGACTTGTAAGTGCCTCTCTGTTCGTCTCATCTGTCTGGATGTCTCTGTGGGTGGACCCACAACTGCAAGTTTTCTCTCCCTGCCAGACTAATAAAGGCCATTTTAAGAATAAATGCATGACCTCATGTCTAGTGTTGACTGACTTGCCCAGCCCAGTGGTAGTCCTATCCTGAGAGACCAGTTCATTAGAGCAGGGGTTCATTAACTTTTTCACTCGGGTCCCCCTTCCAGGATTCGGGAACCCCCACCCCCAACCGGCAGTTGAGCACACGCACCTTGTCTATATCTATGGGCACAAGAACTGTTCATGACTGGTGGTGTAAAGTACTTAAGTAAAAATACTTTAAAGTACTACTTAAGTAGTTTTTTGGGGTATCTGTAGTTTACTATTATTATTTTTGACAACTTTTACTTTTACTTCACTACATTCCTAAAGAAAATGATGTACTTATTACTCCATACATTTTCCCTGACACCCAAAAGTACTCATTACATTTTGAATGCTTAGCATGACAGTAAAATTGTCAAATTCACGTATTTATCAAGAGAACATCCCTGGTCATCCATACTGCCTCTGATCTGGCGGACTCAATAAACACACATGCTTCGTTGAGTGTTGGAGTGTGCCCCTAGCTATCTAAAAACTATAAAAGAGTGCTGTCCGGTTTGCTTAATATAAGGAATTTGAAATGATTTATACTTTTATTTTTGTACTTAAGTATATTTGAGCAATTACATTTACTATTGATACTAGTATATTTAAAACCAAATACTTTTGGACTTTTACTCAAGTAGTATTTTACTGGGTGACTTTTACTTTTACTTGAGTCATTTTCTATGAAGGTATCTTTACTTTTACTTGAGTCATTTTCTATGAAGGTATCTTTGCTTTTACTGAAGTATGACTATTGGGCATTTTTTCCACCTCTTGTTGGTGGACTGAATTTTCCAGGTTTAAAGCTTATTTCCTGCAGTTCTACACAATTCTACCGGTGCCCCCCCCTGCCGACCCCAGGGGGGGCACGCCCCACAGTTTAGGAACCACTGCATTAGTGCATAGCCCATTACAGATCATGGTACTGATTTAATGGTTGGTATTGTGATGCTAATGTGACGGTTAGATGATAAGGATCTGGCTTTGTGTGACAGTTCTGTTTTGTCCTACCAGGGCGGGATGACTCTCACCTACGACCCCACCTCAGCTGCTATGCAGAACGGCTATTATGCCTCTCCCTACACCCTAACGGCCAATAGAATGATGGCTCAGCAAGCCATGTCTCCGTACATGTCTCCTGTCACCTCCTACCAGGTAGGCACATCATTATCCTGGAGTTAATTCAATATAAATGATCAAAAGATGATAGTCGCTTTGGATGAGAGTGCCTGCTAAATGACTAAAATGTAAATGTTATGGAAATATGAAGAATGTGGCATGAGGTTAACCCTACCCTTTCATGTGCCAGGTACAGAATCCTTCCTGGATGGCCCACCAGCCTTACATCATGCAACACCCAGTAAGAGAAATGAAATGATGTCTTTCTTACTCCACACACACACAGTGCTAGAAATATGTCAGACTTCATTTTGCCACAAATGGAGTAATACCCTACCTTGGTACAAAACACAGTGAAAGAAACTAATTCTCACTCAATTCATAGCGCCATACATGTAGACTACAGACATACTGCAAGTAAACATTTAATTGGACGATGTATACCATGCGTATCTCATACATACGACTAATAATACAGTTAGTCGGCTACTTCCCATATACAAAAACATAGTGATTTTAAAAAATATACATATATCCAGGGGCACAACTTTGGTTTTAGAAGTGGGGGGGACATATACACTACCGGTCAAAAGTTTTAGAACACCTACTCATTCAAGGGTTTTTCTTTATTTTACTATTTTCTACATTCTAGAATAATAGTGAAGACATCAAAACTATGAGATAACACATATGGAATCATGTAGTAACCAAAAAAGTGTTAAACAAATCAAAATATATTTTAGATTTGAGATTCTTCAAATAGCCACCCTTTGCCTTGATGACAGCTTTGCATATTTTTTTTTTAATCCAGTCTGAAAAACTCTCCAAACAGCCTAAACGACCGCTCGGAGGCGTCCTCTTGGTCCTAAAGCACACTGTTGTCATGTTTTGTATCACAATCCAATGATAAAAATGGGGGGGACAAAAATGCAACTTCAGTATGTGAAAGTTTCGCCCCTGTATATATCTTATTCCACTGATAGTATATGTTGAGAGGCTGACATATGACATGTTACCTCAGTTAAAAATACCCTGATTCAAAAACAGAATGTGTTACTTTAATCGGCGAGTTCTGCTGACGCTGCAGAATGCACACCCCCAAAATCTGTGTGGGAAGAGAACAGAACAGAACAAAACAGAGCCGAGCCCAGTTCTGGGAACCGGAACATTCCCTCATAATTCAGTGAGTGCGGAACAAATCAATTGTTTTGATTAGGATTTAAAGGGGAACCTCCCCGGTGAGTTTAAGCTCTTGAGCTCTTTTCCTTTTATCATCTGGATGTGACACGGTGGATTAAGGTCGCGTCTGAATTTGCACCCTATTCCCTATATAGTGCACTACTTTTGACCAGAGCCTGAGACAAAAGCAGAGAGCTCTCTTTTCCTGTAGCTAACTGACTCTGGGCTCTGGTCAAAAGTTGTGCACTATGTAGGGAACAGGGTAGGGGTATTCAACTCTTACCCTACTAGGTCCAGAGCCTGCTGGTTTTCTGTTCTGCCTAATAATTAATTGTACCCACCTGGTGTCCTAGGTCTAAATCAGTCCCTGATTAGAGGGGAACAATGAAAAATGGTCCAGAGTTGAGTTTGAGGGAATAGGGTGTAATTTGGGACCAAGATATGTCTGTGCCTCTCTGGCCTCTAGTTCTCTGCTCCCACTGCTGTATGGAGCCAACAGGAAATGCCTGCAGCAGACACGGTCTTATGACTGAATGATTTGCATCTCTCAGCAGATGGTTTCAAGTAGAACAAGTGTCTGTGTCTGTTTCCCCCCCATTTTGGCAAGGAAATGGTACATTCCCTCAAGGCCTTTTGGCTTATACGGATAGCCTAAGGCCTAAAAAATATGTATTTTTGAGGGGTGTTGAGCTTGTCTGATTAATCAAACTAACTTGAAGTCACAAGTTACACTTGGTTAGTGCTGAGCGATTAGTGCTTTTTGAGATGGTTTCAGTTTTTGTTAGATTATAACAAAATTCTAAAGGCACTCGCACATCTGAGCAATCTTTTTGCAGGTGCATGGCAACTGTCACGGGTGTCGTAAGGAGTGGACCAAAACGCAGCGGAAAAATGTATACTCATCTTCTTTTTATTTGTGAAGGAAAAACACAAACAACATATACCCCCCCCCCAAAAAACGAACTAGACAGTCTCGTCAGGCATAACGCAAAACAAGAAACAATCTCCCACAATTCCCAAAACAAACACACTCCTAAATATAGGACCTTCAATCAGAGGCAACGATAGACAGCTTCCTCCAATTGAAGGCCCCAATCCCCATACCTAAACATAGAAATACAATACCTAGCACAGACATAGAACTAACAACATAGAACTAACCAAAAAACCCCGGACTAATAAATCAAATACCCATCTACATGAACACATACTCAAACACACCCTGAACCACATAAAACAAATGCCCCCTGCCACGTCCTGACCAAAGTAATAAGAACAAATAACCCCTTTACTGGTCAGGACGTGACAGCAACAGTTGAACAAGATGAAGGAAAAAG
Organism: Salmo trutta; assembly: GCF_901001165.1. NCBI lineage: Eukaryota > Metazoa > Chordata > Actinopteri > Salmoniformes > Salmonidae > Salmo > Salmo trutta. The sequence continues at coordinate 45,877,518 of NC_042962.1, forward strand.
GAAACAGCACACTGCTCTTGATAGTATCACTGATATTTAATAAGCTTACGTATCGGCCTTCGTCAGAGCTTTTGACGAAGGCCGTGAGGCCGATACGTAAGCTTATTAAATATCAGTGATACTATCAAGAGCAGTGTGCTGTTTCCTTTTTCCTTCATCTTGTTAGATTATTACAAAAATAATCACGGTTTTATTTTTATATATTTTGTATTTATTTTTACATTAAATGCACTATGCAGTATGTGGGTTGAATGCTGTAACAACACAGAACAAAACTATTATTGATGGTAGTGACTGACCATTACTGCTTATCACTTATTAACCATAATTTATTCACATTACTATAGTTTAATAAGATATTTTATTTGATGACTTTATTATTTTATTCCAAGTCATTATCTCATCTCTATAAAGCTGCTGCCAATGCTGTCTGACAAAATCACTATTTTAGTAGTTCGTCAAAGTAAATAAGGCATACTATTATGACTGCTGAAAACCAACTGTCAATCACTTAGATCCGGCATTTTCAAGCTCGCGAAGCAACTCCGTTCTATCCCTCTCGTTCCCTGTTCTCTGATCGGACAAGTTTAAACCGGGCACACAATGGATTATGGTCATTGTAGTTAATTACTATGTTTTCTTCGCTAAGCTATGTAGAATATTGGCCTGTTTGAAACTACAACTCCCTACTATATCGGACAGTTCAGGCTTGATCTGATTTATCTCTACAGAAACTGCACATCGAGGTCACCAACAACAAAAAAATGAACGAAATGGAATTAAAATAGTTGAACCGATGTCGGTCAATTAGTTGTTTCATTTTTTTTTTAAATAACCAACATTTGTTAGACTTGTTAGTGTAATTAAGTGTAACCAGTCCCTGTTCAGCTCTGTACCGAATCAGTGTTATGAATGAGTTATTATAGTTAAACCTAACCACAAATTCCAATCATTTTAAAGCCAGATATTTTTGCCTGCGGACCTTCCATTGATCCTCAATGGATTTGAGTATGAGGATGACATTGTATTGATTCTAATTATTATCTCTCTCTCTTTCTCTCTTTCTCTCTCTCTCTGCTACAGCAGGCTGTAATGTCGCCCTCTGTGGACCACACCATGACAATGCAGCCCACCGCTGTCATGACACAGCAGATGGGCCATCTCTCATTGGGCAGCAGTGGAGCGGTGAGGGGGATTCTGGGGAAGGGGGAGGTGCAATTTAGTTAGTCTCATTTTACCTGATGCAAACTCAGATCTAAAGTGCACAGAGGCTAAGGAATAGGGGGTGGTTTGGGATTGGGTGAAAATGAGTTGGCTAACTTCTGAGGGGTACAGTATTTCTTAAATCACGATTTGAGCTAATCTAATGTTGTTTTCCTTGTGACAGCAGTATATTTCAGCCAACGCTGCAGTCCAGGCAGCCTATATTCCTCAGTACGCCCACATGCAACAGACAGCCGTAAGTTCCGAGGTTCGTCTTTGCCATCTCATTGTGTTGATCTCCTCTCATTCATCCAATTCTCATCATGAGTTCAGCCATTTTACATACATTTTGACATCCCATACCATTACTTACTTGATGGTGCTAATACCAGATATTAAGATGTGAAGTTACACAGTTTTTCCCTCTTCAGGAAAATGGTTCACAGCAACAAATGGATTCGTCCAACAATTCGTCTCCCTACAGTCAACAGAGCAAGTAACGATAAGGTGTGTGCTTCCTTATGAGTCCCTATATGAGATGGAAGTGATCGTTTTAATTGTACTGTAGCACTGCTAATAGTAGGAGTAGTGATCCTGATTGTGTTGTGTGTTGTCAGGTGACTTCTGTGAGCAGTAATGGATGCTGTGGGCGCTGACTCATGATGTCACAGTCACAGCCTCTCCTGATTGGACCAGACCAGACTTCAGTAAGAACTCTTTTGCACAGCTTCAACCAAACAACTGTGTATGATGGAACCAACAGCAATGATACTATGGTGTGTAAAACGAAGACAGAGGTGTAAAAATGGACAAAACCAACTATTATTCCCCCCTTCAAAACAGGAAAAAATGTTTTATTTTGATAAACGAAAAGACGTGTATTTTTTACCACGGATTCTCCAAGTGGATGCAATGGGACAAGTAGCCTACAGCGTGATGTTAAAAGATGCATGAGATTGATTCTTTTTTTTGTGGAATCTGTTGACTTTAAGGAAAAAGAGATTTCCAATGGGTTTTATAGGTAGTTTATTAGCCAAGATATTATGATGAAAAAAATGTTGCTTGCAAAAAGTGTTCATTTGGTGAGGTGTTACTGGTTTTTATTTTTGGTCTTTATAAGATATTATCATTCAATTAGGCTTTTAGGGTTAATGTCTGACATGATTTTCTGTATCAGATTAAATATGTAGAATTGGCCGTTTGGCAGCTGTCAATCAATCTATGAATAGAGAACTGATAAAGAAGCAGATTTTTTGCCAAATAGATGATGGGTTGGATAATGTGCCTTCCGCTAACATCATAATAGTCATTTTACATAGCCTGGCAGAATCCCAAGTGATTCCCTGACGTTTCACTGTTTCACTTCATGGTGATCCCAGTATTCAGTCTGGTCGAACCAGGCTACATTAAAAAGAACAGCCACTCTTAATTAGAACTACTGTCAGTCCATAGTAAGGTCTCTTTAGACTTTGACAGTGTAGGTGTCTTGTTTTGTCATATTTCACACACAGCCAAGGATGTGGACCTCCATCAAATGCTACACATACTGATCTCATCTCCCTAATTAAGACAATATAGCCTACAATTGAAATTAAAAAACACAAATAGATTTAAAAGAAATGCAAGCTTGAAATTGTGAGGTAATGTCAAGGAGGTTACGTTTTCTTCTCTGCTATTTTTTACTTCAACAGATACAGTAATATTAATCGAAAATGCTTAACTTTAATGATGAAATTACAATCTGTTTTACTTTACGCTAAATTGACGGGGTTGTCTTTAAAGAAAATAGACACTTTTGCGCTAATGGTCATCTTGACCGTGTGTGGTCATGTGTGACTGGTTTTTATCTACCTCAGAGTTCTGTCTGGGCTGGTATGGCTGGGTTTGCAGGTCCAGCCCGCCTCACCAGAGAAGAACACAAAAGTTGCGGACCAAATCGCACCCTTTTCCTTATGTAGTGCATTACTTTCACATAGGGCTATGTTCAAAACATAGACTTAGATAGACATCACATCATTGTATTTATCCCATTATGGCGTCTGTGAGAGCACGGGCAGCTCCATTGAAGCCATCTCCATTTTGAAGTACATTTCTTCTACTACTTCTGAGTTGGTAAACAAACTGAAAGGGTGCACACTGCCATCTAGAATGTGTTGTTTGAACAGGTATAAAGATAAGGTTGGTGATATACTGCCACCTGTAGTTATGGAATATTTACTCACAAGTATAATTCATTGGCTGATACCTCGTGGTGACCTGGATGGAATTATGTGATCCTTCCTTAAAGGGATACTTCGGGATTTTGGCAGTGATGCCCTTTATCTACTAGCATGCTAGCAGATACCCATAGACTTCCAGTCATTGCGCTAACACTAGTTAGCAATGGCTCGTGAAACTACCTCTAACTTCAATGATACTGGACACAGAGACATAAAAATGGTATCCACAAATTCATTTGACTCTGGAGGAGTAGATAAAGCGCCTCATTGCCAAAATCCCGAAGTATCCCTTTAACCCATTGGAAGTCCCACCCAGTTGACTACTTCAAAATGGGGAAAGTCCTCAATGGCGCCACCAAGCCAATAGGCTTCTGGGCACTAGAGTCCTCTATGTATCTCTATGGGTCAAAAGCATTGCACTATAAAGGAAATAGGGTGTGATTTGGGACGCATCCAAAGCCAAGCTCAGGAGCTGGCCAATAGCAATTTTTACAATTCTTCCTCCTACTACTCTGTCCTCAAATAAAGAAACATTCTGTTTTGTTTAGTATAGTATCATGCTGAATCTTGTTTTTGTTGTGTTTTTCCGATATGAACATTGTTACAGGTAGAATATGGTTTTAGCTCCGCCTTAGTTTTGAAGTCTCTTAAAAGAAAAAAAAGTGCTGCTTGTCGAACAGATGTTCCAATAGGCTGGGGAATGAGGCGATTTTTTTTTATAAAAGAGGAATGCAAACCCACCACGTGGTAGTGTAGGCGGCTAGACTTGATCTATTCTTCCCTTGAAACACACACACACCTTCGCTGTATGGGACTTTGTGTTGGCAGTGAGGGGGTTGTTGAAGTCTGAAAGATGGAAGTTTAAATTGCAACCATACTATTTGTAGTCTTGCATAGCTAGCGATGTCTGAACCAAGTGCAATTCTGTGTCTGGATCAATAGGCTAGTTGTACAGCAAATTCAACCAACACTTGTGTGATATAGACTGGCTGATGACGATAAATAAAATGAAATAGTAGTAATTTATGCAGAAAGGTAGATTTTTTTGTTTTACATGTCCGGGTGATGATGCTGCTCGGTATCATCAGTTAGAAAAAGAAAAATACGCTCATTTTGTATTTTTGTTTCTTTATGTATGTTACAGCCATTGTTTCACCAGATTGTTCTACCAATCTTATCCTTGTGCTTTCCTTTATAAAAACATTTGAATAAAAACCCACCATGAATCAGCCCTATGAGGTGAGTTTGTTTAGTCATTTATGTCTCATATTTTATTTTTGATGTATTTGTTTACAAAATCTTAACTTGAACCCCTTCAGTTACAGCTATTGTGGCAATGTTTTGGTTAGAACAGGATATGACAAGAAGCATGTAATTTTACATAGTACCCTCTAAGCTCATCATTCAGCTCAGGGACCTGGGTCTGAAGCCCGCCCTGTGCAACTGGGTCCTGGACTTCCTGATGGGCCGTCCCCAGGTGGTGAAGGTAGGAAACAACACCTCCACTACGCAGATCCTGAATACAGGTGCCCCACAAGGGTGCATGCTCAGCCCCCTCCTGCACTCCCTGTTCACCCATGACTGCGTCATTTATCGACTTTGCAGACGACACAACACGCCTGATTACCAACAACGACAAGACAGACTACAGTGGGGAGGCGAGGGCCCTGGCGGAGTGGTACCAGGAAAATAACCTCTCCCTCAACGTCAACAAAATGAAGGAGCTGATCGTGGAGACAGCAGAGGGAGCACGCTCCCATCCACATCGACGGGACCGCAGTGGAGAAGGTGAAAAGCTTCAAGTTCCTCGGCGTACACATCACTGACAATCTGAAATGGTCCACCCACACAGACAGTGTGGGGGAGAAGGTGCAACAGCACCTCTTCAACCTCAGGAGAATGAAGAAATTTGACTTGGCCCCTAAGACCCTCACACATTTCTACAGATGCACTATTGAGAGCATCCTCTCAGGCTTTATCACCGCCTGGTATGGCAACTGCACCACCCGCAACCACAGGGCTCTCCAGAGGGTGGTGCAGTCTGCCCAACACATCAACCGGGGGCACACTGCCTGCCCTCCAGGACATCAATCACCTGAGCCACGGCCTGTTGACCCCACTATCATCCAGAAGGCGAGGTCAGTACATGTGCATTAAAGCTTGGACCGAGAGACTGAAAAACAGCTTCTATCTCAAGGCCATCAGACTGTTAAATATTCATCACTCGCCGGTCTCCGCCCAGTACCCTGCCCTGAAATTAGTCACTGTCACTAGCCAGCTACCACCCGGTTACTCAACCCTGCACCTTAGAGGCTGCTGCCCTATTTACATAGACATGGAATCACTGGTCACTTTAATAATGGAACACTGATCACTTTAATAATGTTTACATAATGTTTTACACATTTCATATGTAAACTCAGCAAAAAAGAAACGTTCCTTTTTCAGGACCCTGTCTTGCAAAGATAATTCGTAAAAATCCAAATGACTTCACAGATCTTCATTGTAAAGGGTTTACACACTGTTTCCCATGTTTGTTCAATGAACCAAAACAATTAATGAATATGCACCTGTGGGGCGGTCGTTAAGACACTAACAGCTTACAGACGGTAGGCAATTAAGGTCACAGTTAGGAAAACTTAGGACACTAAAGAGGCCTTTCTACTGACTCTAAAAAACACCAAAAGAATGATGCCCAGGGGCCCTGCTCATCTGCGTGAACATGCCTTAGGCATGCTGCAAGGAGGCATGAGGACTGCAGATGTGGCTAGGCAATAAATTGCAATGTCCGTACTGTGAGATGCCTAAGACAGCGCTACAGGGAGACAGGACGGACAGCTGATCGTCCTCACAGTGGCAGACCACGTGTAACAACACCTGCACAGGATTGGTACATTCTAACATCACACCTGCGGGACAGGTACAGGATGGCAACAAAACTGCTGAGTTACACCAGGAACGCACAATCCCTCCATCAGTGCTCAGACTGTCAGCAATAGGCTGAGAGAGGCTGAACTGAGAGCTTGTAGGCCTGTTGTAAGGCAGGTCCTCACCAGACATCACAGGCAACATCGTCGCCTATGGGCACAAATCCACCGTTGCTGGACCAGACAGGACTGGCAAAAAGGGCTCTTCACTGACGAGCCGCGGTTTTGTCTCACCAGGGGTGATGGTCGGATTCGCGTTTATCGTTGAAGTAATGAGCGTTACACCGAGGCCTGTATTCTGGAGCGGGATCGATTTGGAGGTGGAGGATCCGCTATGTTCTGTGGCGGTATGTCACAGCATCATCGGACTGAGCTTGTTGTCATTGCAGGCAATCTCAACGCTGTGCGTTACAGGGAAGACATCCTCCTCCCTCATGTGGTACCCTTCCTGCAGGCTCATCCTGACATGACCCTCCAGCATGACAATGCCACTAGCCATACTGCTCATTCTGTGCATGATTTCCTGCAAGACAGAAATGTCAGTGTTCTGCCATGGCCAGCGAAGAGCCCGGATCTCAATTCCATTGAGCACATCTGGGACCTGTTGGATCGGAGGGTGAAGGCTAGTGCCATTCCCCCCAGAAATGTCTTGCAAGGTGCCTTGGTGGAAGAGTGGGGTAACATCTCACAGCAAGAACTGGCAAATCTGGTGCAGTCCATGAGAAGGAGATGCACTGCAGCACTGCAGTACTTAATGCAGCTGGTGGCCACACCAGATACTGACTGTTATTTTTGATTTTGACCCCTCCCCCTTTGTTCAGGGACACATTATTCCATGTCTGTGGAACTTGTTCAGTTTATGTCTCAGTTGTTGAATCTTGTTATGTTCATACAAATATTTACACATGTTAAGTTTGCTGAAAATAAACGCAGTTGACAGTGAGAGGACGTTTCTTTTTTTTGCTGAGTTTATATACTGTATTCTACTGTATTCTAGTCAATGCCACTCCAGCATTGCTTGTCCTAATATTTATATATTTCTCAATTCCATTATTTTACATTGAGATTTGTGTGTACTGTTGTGAATTGTTAGATACTACTGCACTGCATTTCGCTACACCCGCAATAATGTCTGCTAAATATGTGACCAATAAAATGTGATTTAATTTACCTTAAGTACCTTCAATCAACAGCAGAGGGGGCTATGCATTCAGATCAGTAAGTAGACCTAGTGGATGTCCAAAATCATATAAATAGAATAATATACATTTTCAGATTCCACTTTAAGTCATCGTTAGCACTGTCTTGATAAGAACTTGATGTATCAATGTACTTGCTAACCAGTGACGTATATATATCCATGACGCTAACCTTGCTCTTTTTCACACTGTTTCAAGCATCCAGGGGGTTTGTTGTAATGTATCGTTTGTAATATCAGTCTCTTTTATGGGGCTTCTCTGTTAAAGCCTGCAGCTTACTTGAGCTGATGCCATAGACACAAAGGCACCATGTCCCATATATCTTACCAGTAAAGGGATGAAAAAGAACTGGGGAGAAAGATCCCCCATTACCACACACACATACGCCCCGGACACCACCCAGCCAGACTGTAATGCCAGGCATATGCCCCCCCCACGCCACGCAAGAAAATCGACCCTATGAACATAAGGAGCAAATGATGGAGGATTAGCACTCTCTCTCTCTGTCTCACCCCCCACCCCCCTTCTCGCTCTCTCTCTCTCGCTCTCCTTTCTCTCGCTCTTTCTGATGTCTAATTCTCCACAGCTGAAGGGACACATGGTGCTATTCCCTAAAGTAGGGCCAAGGTCAGATTGGGGGTGCCTGTGCAGACATCGGGGGTGCAGACACTGAGAGGGTCTGTGGTGTCTAGTGTCTTGATTCATTCACTCATTTCTGTTCAATGGTATTTCATAGGAAAGGGGCTGATTGACCTTTAAATAAATATTTCTGGCACATATCTTTATGGGGTTACAGTATAGCCTATGGATACATTTTACAATGGCAATGTAAAAAGTGACTAATGCGTTTTATGCTACGGTAGTAGAGGGTAACTGTACCACATGGCAAAGAGCCTGATTAGCCTAGTAGCCATTTTGAACCAGAATCGTTACCACATTGACTTCTGGGAATGATGCCTTGCCTGAATGTGCAGTTTGACTCTCATTCCTACTATGTATGTCTGTCACCTTGTCCACCTCCTCTCTCTCTCTCTCTCTCTCTCTCTCTCTCTCTCTCTCTCTCTCTCTCTCTCTCTCTCTCTCTCTCCATATCTCTTTTATGCACACACACACACACGCACATTCCAATCATACCACCGTAGGGAAGAGACAACATTAATACAGTGTCACTCCTTTCATCTCTGACCTTCCTCTGCACTTGATTCAATTAACTCACTGGGCTCGATGTTCACTTCCGAACACAAGACAGTGACATAAACAACAAACACGCACACATGCCCTAAATATTTGTGCTTTACATCTTGACACAAGTTCCCCACAGGGAGCTGTAACCTACTGCCTCAACCAAGAGAGGGCAACACTGGCACATTTGGCCTGTCAGTCAATCTGGATCACTGCCACTCTGCTACCATCCCTCTCCAACGAAGGCGGCTGTTATTCGTATGTCTCAGACCCACCAGCAGTTGCTGCCATCAGTCATCAGCACCCCTCCACCCCCATCAGCCTGGGAGCATGGGCAGTGGGGAGGGTGAGAGGGACAGGCAGCGTCATGCTTCATAAAGCTGTCTGTTACTGTAGGTTTTTAGTTACTCCTGCCAAGGGCTGCAGTCGGAACTGGATGTTTTGAGGGCCGGCGGCATCTCCCTGATTCCTCTCCCCTCATTTTTTAGGCGGTGACGAGGACGCGGCGCCCCTTTGACAGGACAGCATGGTACTAGAGGAGGCCCCTGTAGGTGAGTTGGTCTCATTGCAGTGCCGACCGTTGTAATGTATTGTGTATTGACACGGCCTGCCCGGCACACACACACACACACACACACACACACACACACACACACACACACACACACACACTGATATATCTGTGATATCATATCACACAGCACTGCGTACAATCCGGAGCAGGCATCTCATTGTAAGGGATGACTAGGAGTAATGACTTGGATTCAGTTTCTTGGGAATCCCTAAACTTGACAGAGCCAATATCATGTTCATGTCTCAACAACGGGAGTAGAAGTAGGAGTCTAGTTAGGAATGCTGGCAGGTTTTGTGTGGGAGAGTCTTCCTCCCTCACAATGGGACGGATGGTGGGAATGAAACCTTGGGAAAGCAACATTGAATATGAAAATAAGCTTTTTCTATTTCTCACTGTATGGTTAGACATGATCATCTTACCCAAAGATTGGCTAAGGGTTTATTGACATACTGGTTAGGTAGGATAATTTAATGAAATAATGATTATCTAGGCTGGTTAGGTAGGATAATTTAATGAAATAATGATTATCTAGGCTGGTTAGGTAGGATAATTTAATGAAATAATGATTATCTAGGCTGGTTAGGTAGGATAATTTAATGAAAGAATGATTATCTAGGCTGGTTAGGTAGGATAATTTAATAGAATAATGATTATCTAGGCTGGTTAGGTAGGATAATTTAATGGAATAATGATCATCTGGGCTGGTTAGGTAGGATAATTTAATAAAATAATGATTATCTAGGCTGGTTAGGTAGGATAATTTAATGAAATAATGATGATCTGGGCTGGTTAGGTAGGACAATTTAATAGAAGAATGGACATCTAAGCTGGTAAAGTAGGACAATTAAGTAGGACAATTTAATGAATGACCTGAGTGGATTAGGTAGTACAATTAGGTTAGACAATTTAAGGAATGAATGGATGTCTTAGTTGTCAGACAGCAACAGATCAGATTTTAAAAGGTCACACTTGTGTAGGTTTTAAAGATTTTTATGGGTGGCCTGTGTACTTTCTCTGAACAGCGATGGCAAAACAGTACAAATGTTTGTCCTCTAGTCAGATAAAGAATGGAGGGAGCTGCAAAGTGGCAGAGGACAAGTGCTGTCATTCCGCTGTGACTCCATCCATCAGCTGAGATGGGATGACAGTAGGAATGACAGACAGCTGGGTGCCTCTGGGGGGGAGGAGGAGAGGAGAAAGGATGGAGAAAGGATGACGGTGGCTGAAGACTGGAGAAAAGACGAGTGGACAATAGGAGAGATTATAATGGAAGAACCATTTGGAGAGATGAGTAAATATGAGAGGAGAAGCGGAGAAGGGAGCAGAGGAGAGGGGGATAGTAACAGAGAAGGAGAGGAGGGGGTTTGGAGTAACAGATGAGGGGCTTACTGCGATTCGGAGGGGTGTGATGCTGCTTTAGTAGGATATTCCGTCTGGAACGGACAAGCTGAGAAATCCACACTGCAGCTGTCAATTGTTCACCACCTACACACACCGCCTGTTAAGACACACACTCCATGTGCTACGCACACACACATTCACCGCCTATTCACTCACAGGTTACATACACACACGCACGCGCGCACGCACGCACGCACGCACACACACATTACTTTCTGAGGATTTTTGTATTGAGCAATAGACTACTTTTCAAAAGAGCCCGAGATGTAGTTTTTGTCCCTACTGTTAATCATTAAATCGAAATGAACCCTTGAGATATGTACATTTCTGAGGGGTTTGTCATGTTAAATATTAACATCTTTTTTTTTCAGTTGCAGTATCTCATCTGGGTAATTCAGGGGTAATGACTTATGGTGTGGCACCTCTGGCAGTTGGTTGTCCCTATAAACAATGGTTATCACGTTGCCCTACACCCCCTTTTATGCATAGCTCCAGAATGGATCAGGTCACACTGCTATATGGGTCAATACAACATACAATAGAGTATGATGTGAAAGCCAACAAACAACAGTTGATGGAGACGTGTTATTGTGCAAAAAAATGCTACAAACAAGACAATGTGTGCAACGATATAATACATTTCAAGGACAGCGCAGTGAAGATATGATTAAACATATAATGCAACACGTTGACAGACAGGCAGTCATGACCCACTGAACTATGGGTAAGTGTTGCATATTCTGGAAGTTCGAAACTATGACGTTTTACAACCACTGGGATTTGACTTGATCGAGTTTATTTGGTCCTGTGTGGCTCAGTCGGTAGAGCATGGCGCTCGAAATGCCAAAGGTGGTGTGTCCGATTCCCGCTGGAGCCGCCCATATGTAAAATGTCATGCACGCATGACTATAAGTCGCTTTGTATAGAAGTGTCTGCTAAATGGCAAATATAATATTAATTTGTGATCACTAGGGAATAGGGCTTCTGGCCTATGTATTTATTAGGTTGCCACTATAGGTCATAAAGCATTAATACAAGGGAATTACCCATACAAGTCAATTTACACACCTTACAAATACTATGGCCTTCGTATCTGCGTCAATACTCATATTCAAAGTTTCAACACTAGCCTATATATTTTGCAGTGAATCAGAGGTCCTGTTATGGCCGATTTAAAATGAAGAATGATCAGTCCACATGACAGGACCTCTGATTCACTGTAAAATATATAGGCTAGTGTTGAAACTTTCAATATGAGTATTGATGCAGTTACGAAGGCCATAGTATTTGTACGGATTACTACATTTATGAAATATTGGTGAACGTTTGAAACACTATTTCAAAGTTTTTCATTTGTGTGTACAAATAGTTACATGGATTTGATCATTTATCCCATAACCTGCACTTCAATATTTGTTATAACAATTTAAGATTGCAGGCTAACAAATTATATTGATTTTAAAAAAGATACGTAAAAATTACAAGTTCATTTCTGTTATATTTCGATGATCAAATAATCTTCCATTGAAATAAAACCCAGTTCAATGTAGCTGTTGTCTGGCCACTCATAGCTCACGCCCGCACACTCACTTCTCACTCACTCTCTGTAGTCCCGTTCCGTTTATGTTCTCACCTGTACGGAAGTGAACATAAAAGGCTGGGCAGGTAAGAATGTCTGAACCACGCAGGCACTCAACGTCTTTCCTGCCAGGTAAGAAAGACGGCGCATTCTCTTGTCGTTTAGCCTAGAGAGTGATACCAAGAGAAGCTTACTAAGGCTGGAAATACCTATTTGTTTTGTTAATTTTACTGTACATATGAGAGTTTCCAGAGAATTTGTTGTTGTTCTTTCATATCCCTATAGTAGTAACCGCGAGGACCAATGGGGATTGCTGTACTTCTGGTCCTGATTCTTCGGCATTGGATCAACAACGTGGAGGGTAAGACTAGAGACCGGATCGAATGACTTTGATTAATTAAATAACTTCTCCTTTCAAGGTGACATGTAACTGCAGTATATCCAGATTTTCCCCAAGATTATAATAGCTTTATTGTACTTTTATAGAGGTAAATATTCCACGTCATACATGAATACAATGTATTGATTACATTTCAATTAGTTTATTTGATCCAGTGGTTTATATATACAAATATTTATTTATAACCCCCCCTCCCCCACCCACCCACTCACAATTATTATTGTGATTTATCATGATAACGTAACCTAGCATTTGCTCTAGTTATTCATGCGCAAATTAACCAGGCGCATCACAAAGACAGAGGCGCTTAACAATCACTCATATACTGATATACAAAAGTATTACATGCCAGGCAGCAGTGCCGTGAGAACATGTAACCAGTGCTAGACAGGGCCAACCACGCTGACCACTTCTATATTCTATATTCCCCGTGTGGTGTCCATGTAGGAACATGTTCGGTTGGCAGTGCAGTGACTTGTGACGAGTGTCTCCAGCTTGGTCCCCGCTGTGCATGGTGCACACAACAGGTAGGCTATACGTCTAGGGCAGGGGAACCCAATTACATTCAGCCGTGGGCGGATGTTTACTTAAGCGGATAGTCGGGGGCGGGGCGCGCATTATAGTTATAAATAATTTGTGCACTGCAAATTGACCGTAAGAATTCCAAACAGATAAATATTTGACAAAAACAGAAGAATTTCAAACTTGAATTACATTGGGACACGATCACATAGGCCTCTCTATTTATGCGTGGGAATACTATTGAACAGAGTTCCTGAGTAAAAATAACGTTGACTCCATTTTCTGCTGATTGTACAGTCTTTTATGTCCAAGAACGAAATGTATATATGTCTAAAAAACATATATCTATATTTTGCACAGAACTTTGGGGGCCGAATAAAATCACTGCCTATTGACTGACGAAACACCAGTAAAATATGTTAGAGTGTCTGTGTCAGATTGGCTGTAACGTGGGAGTAAAACCTTGTGGTGTTTTTTAACCTCTCAGAATTTCACAGACTCGTTTTTAATCAGTGAGCGATGTGACACGCCGTACGTCCTCCAAGAGAGAGGCTGTCCCCAGGACCAGGTAGAATTCCCAGTGACCAACTCCGAGGTCCTCCGGGACCAGCCTCTCGGGAAGAAGACAGGAAATACCAACATCACACAGATATCCCCACAGAAGATGGCCCTCAAACTCAGAACGGGTAAACCCTCATTTATACAGTTACTGATGGAGACCTGGGGCAGTCGCTGTGTCCATTATTTATACAGCTATTGATTTGAAGTTGATTTAGAAACTCTTTTTGATGAACGAAGGATGTTTAATTTATATTTTCACACCATTTGTCACATAAAGATAATAATATGAATCGAATTTCTCACTAGCATGGTCAGACCTTGAACTGAACGGAGCCCGGCGAGAGAGACAGAAAACACTCTGTTCTGTTTCTTATTTTTTCTTTCAGGCAGTGAGGTGACCTTCCAGATCAGCGTGCAGCAGACAGAGGACTACCCTGTAGACATCTACTACCTGATGGACCTCTCAGCCTCCATGATTGACGACCTGGAGATGATTAAAGACTTGGGCTCCACCCTGTCCAAGGAGATGGCAAAGCTCACCAGTAAATTCAGACTTGGATTCGGGTCCTTCGTTGAGAAACCAGTCCTCCCGTTCATTAAGATCACTCCTGGAGAGCTGGAGAACCCTTGTAGGTAGGGTACAGTGTGGTCGGGAGAAATGAAATGAAAACCACATCCTCTATGGTTGAAGTACAAATGAAGAGCACTTTCTTTATATAATAATATATAATATGCTATTTAGCGGACACTTCAATCCAAAGCGACTTACGGTCATGCGTGAATATGTGTGGGTGGTACCAGGAATCAAAACCCACTACCCTGGGGTTACAAGCGCCATACTCTACCGACTAAGCTACAAAGGACCATCTTTCTGTGGAAGAGACAGATTTTCTCCCTAAAAGAGCTTAGTAAACGACACAGTGTTTTTGAGTATGTTTATAACAAGCTTACTTGTTGTAAGTAATAGTAATATCTAGTAATAATTCGTTAGTTAAACGGTGATGGAAATATTTACCCGCCAAAGTCTTATCTGTAGACATGGAAAGTCATGGAAAGTTCTGTTGTTTTGAATTTGTCTTAGAGTGGGAACCCTGGTCATAGATGTAATACGCTATGTTTCTCTATGGTATTCCCATGCAGGAGTGTGGATGAGAGCTGTCTGCCGACGTTTGGATACAAACACGTCCTACCCCTCACCAGCAGCACAGAGAAGTTCAACAATATCATCACCAACCAGCGTGTGTCTGCCAACATCGACCTGCCGGAGTGTGGCTTCGATGCCATTATGCAGGCTGCTGTCTGTGGGGTAAGTGAGAGAGTCTGTGGTTCAGGTTTGATTTGATTTGTCCCCAAAGATGGTATTTTAACAGAAGAGAATAGAGTTGAATAGAAAATAATACTGCAGAATAGAATATAAGGTAATAGAATAGCTTTATTTTTCAAGGGAACTTCGGGTGTGCTTTGACAACGGACTATTGTATTATTGCGGTGTAATAATCTCTCATCTCTCCCTGTTAGGACAAGATAGGCTGGAGGAACGACTCCATGCGTCTGTTGGTGTTTGTGAGCGACGCCGACTCTCACTTTGGGATGGACAGCAAGATGTCAGGCATCGTCGTCCCTAACGACGGGGAGTGCCATCTGGACAGCAACAATGAATACTCTATGGCTGCCCATCTGGTAAGGGGACAGTCACATCAGATTCATTTATTATTTCTATGACTGGGGTTGCAGTACAAGGATTCACTGTTTATGATACTATAACATGGCATTCATTCCTATCCATGGTGAAGGAGTGTCCCTTTACTGTAAAGACTACTGGCTCTTTGGGGTCTAGGCCGGGTGACTGTAAATCACTTTTTATTACTGTTGATGTGAAAAGGGCTTTAGAAATACAATGTCATTGTTTCATTCATTGGGATGAAATACGATCGTCTGAGGTTTTAAAATACTGACTTTGTCCATCCAGGAATACCCAACTCTGGGACAGCTGATGGATAAACTGGTGGAGAACAATATCCTGCTTATATTCGCTGTGACGGAAAATCAGAAACACAACTACGAGGTGAGAGCGTCTCCTTCTCCCTCCGTTGTCCTTTTCCCAACAGCAACGTGACGCTAACCTGTTAGAAAACACCGGGTTGACACGAGGTATGCGGCAAGCCGGTTATGAAAGGGAGAAGGAAAATGTATCTCTGTGTATCGGTGAGGTTAGCATATTTGATTTGCTAAGTGCTCTCGGTGGACGTGTTGGAACAAGCGCTCTCTTCTTCCTGTTTTCGGGAGAACTTATTTCCTTATGATGTGGCTGTGACTGGTCGATCGACCTACATGAACAGTAACCGTGTGTCTGTTGTGTGTTTTATTGCAGAACTATGCAGATTTCATACCTGGCGCCACGGTGGGGGTTCTGGAATCAGATTCAAGGAACATCCTGGAACTGATTGTGACGGCGTATAAAGTGAGAACACGATTCTGTCACTGTGGGTGTACAGTGTGTTCGTTAGTTAGCAGGACTATTGAGACTTGCCGAGTACACGGACGTAGTGACCTCTGTCTCGGTCCCTCGGGTTAGATATTTCCTATCTGTTTATCTCTTCTCTCTCCCTCCTCTCCCCACCACCCCTCTCCCTCCTCTCTCTCATCCCTGTCTCCCCGTTCCTTCCCCCCTCTCTTCCTCTCCTCTCTGCACCTCGGTATGCTGTCAGCAGGTCTGTACTCGCCCCTGCTGTTTGATCCTTTATCGTGGCTCTGTGTTCCTCCCTACAGTCTAATCCCTATTGGCTTCAGGCCTACAGGCAGCGTGTGTGTGTGTGTGCACGAGTGTATGCACGAGGGTATGCGCGAGTGATGTGTGCGTGCGTGTGCGTTGAGGGGGACGAGAGCAGACCCACAGCTTCTAATCGCTTCATCAGACACTTCCTGAAGAGCCTACCATAGCCAAGTCACGTCTGGCTCCGCTAGCTATGCCAAGGGGCTTCACTGAGAGCTTTATTCAACACCGAGCTAATGGCAAAGCACTTAGCATCTAGCATCTAGCATAATAACAAATGTACAGGACATACTTTATGTGAAAGCTATTAAGAGGTTAGCCACATTACCGATGTAGCTTATTTTTGTGATAGCTAGATATTGATTTACTGCTCCTTATAGCACACTGTGCGTGTGTACACTGTGTCTCAGCTCAAGCTGTTTCTCTCAAGCATCACACAGACCACATCTTCCCCAAAGGCCTGAAGGAACTGAAAGGATAAAAATGTCAAGTACTCTGTCAACACTGTACTCACTTAGAGAAAGAGTTATATTGGAGTCTTATCTACCTCACTATAGCCTGTGGTGATTGGCTACTAACACCTGGGATACCTGGGAGCTTGACAGAATACCTGGGAGGTTACTGGGATCATGACTCAAACCACTCAGAGAAAGGGACTTACCCATATAGTGGAAGACTAGGAATGACTAGGCCCAGCTGAGTAAACCTCAGCAGTGTTGGAGCATACTGTAGACTTAAAAAGTGTGTGATAAGTCAGTGGTTGCAGAAGATTATAATGGTTCCCTTTCTCTCTTTCACACACACGCAGACACACACACACACACACCCACCCACACACGCACGCACGCACACACGCACACACACACACTCCTATTATACCCCCCCACACTAAAGAAACAGCATAATCCATTGAGTGTGAGGTAAAATACAGCATTGAATAAACTAACAAAAAAAACACTTACCTGAACTCTTCCCTCACGAGGTCCAGGACCAGACCATGGCCCCGTTATAGGTTCCCTTTGTGTTTCCAGGAGCTGCGGTCTGAGATAGAGCTGGAGGTACTAGGAGACACAGAGGATCTACAGATCTCCTTCATAGCGATCTGTCAGGATGGGACGGTACTACCTGGACAGAAACGATGCTCCAACGTCAAAGCTGGAGACACGGTTTGTTCCTGTTTTGCTCGTCAGTTGGTCAGTGATGTTAAAGAACAATATTCCTATAGTTTCATATTGTCGTAACAAGTTTCCAACTGACTATACAGCCACCTCAATGCATGTATGCTATAACATCCACCCTTCAATCTCTGTGATTCCCAGGTCTCCTTCAACGTGACGGTAGAACTCTCAGAGTGTCTCGACGGTCCCCAGCGTTTCCTCATCAAACCGGTGGGCTTTCAGGACCCCCTGGAGATAGACCTGGAGTCCCTGTGCTCCTGTGCCTGTCACCAGACCCCCGAGCCCAACAGCAGCCACTGCAGCCTGGGCCGGGGATCTCTGGAGTGTGGCTCCTGCCTGTGTGATCCAGGGTACATGGGTTCCAAGTGTGAGTGTACGGAGGAGAGCGTCCAGAGCAGTAACTGCAAGGCCAGTGGCGCTCCGGAGTCCTGTAGCGGGCAAGGGGAGTGTTACTGCGGCCAGTGTGTGTGTCACCCGTCTAGTTTCGGACGCGTCTACGGGGCCTACTGCGAGTGCGACGACTTCTCGTGTGTGAGGTTCCGAGGGTTGCTCTGTGGAGGTGTGTACGCCAGGTCGAAACACGGACTCTCATGACGAGCGTTGTGGTTTCACCTCTTCCTCTTTTGATGAAAACAGATAATGTACTGACATCACAATGACTCAGTAAGTAGTTACTTTCTTGTGTGCTAATGTGCTAATGTGTGTGTGTGTGTGTAGGTCACGGGGACTGTGACTGCGGCGAGTGTGTGTGTCAGAGTGGCTGGACGGGGGAGTACTGTAACTGCAGCAGCAGCAGAGACACGTGTGTGTCGGAGGACGGAGCGCTGTGCAGCGGACGGGGGAAGTGTGTGTGCGGGAAGTGTGTGTGCTCCATGCCCGGAGCCTCTGGAGCCACCTGTGAAAGGTGCCCCACCTGTGGAGACTCCTGTAACTCTGCTAGGTAAGAAGAACACACACCTGTCCAGTTTCCCAGTGGGTCATATATATACAGTGCCTTCAGAAACTAGTCATGCCCCTTGACTTATTCCACATTTTGTTGTGTTACAGCCTGAATTCAAAATGGATTCAATAAATACAAATTCGCACCCATCTACACACATTACCCCATAATGACAAAGTGACAACATGTTTTTAGACGTTTGTGTTGAAACTTAAATCCAGAAATATCTCATTTACATAAGTATTCACACCCCTGAGTCAATACATCTTAGAATCACCTTTAGCAGTGATTACAGCTGTGAGTCTTTCTGGGTAAGTCTGTAAGAGCTTGGCACACCTGGATTGCACATTATTCTTTTTAAAATTCTCCAAGCTATGTCAAGTTGGTTGTTGATCGTTGCTAGACAGCCATTTTCAAGTCTTGACATAGATTTTCAAGCCGATATAAGTAAAAACTGTAACTAGGCCAATCAGGAGCATTCAATGTCGTCTTGGTAAACAACTCCAGTGTATATTTGGCCTTGTGTTTTAGTTTATTGTCCTGCTGGAAGGTGAATTTCTCTCCCAGTGTCTGTTGGAAAACAGACTGAACCAGGTTTTCCTCTAGGATTTTTCCTGTGCTTAGCTCTAATCCATTTATTTTTATCCCTCAAAAAACTCCCTTGTCCTTGCTGATGACAAGCATTCCCATAACATGATGCAGCCACCACCATGCTTAAAAATATGAAGACTGGTACTCAGTGATGTGTTGTGTTGGATTTGCCCCAAACATAACATTTTGTATTCAGGGCATAAAGTTAATTTCTTTACCACATTTTTAACAGTTTTACTTTAGTGCCTTATTGCAAACAGGATGCATGTTTTAGAATATTTGTATTTTATACAGGCTTCCTTCTTTTCACTGTCATTTAGGTTAGTGTTGTGGAGTAGCTATAATGTTGTTGATCCATCCTCAGTTTTCTCCTGTCACAGCCATTAAACTCTGTAACTGTTTTAAAGTCAATATTGACCTCATGGTGAAATCCCTGAGCGGTTTCCTTCCTCTAGCAACTGAGTTAGGAAGGACGCCTGTATCTTTGTAATGACTGGGTGTATTGCTACACCATCCAAAGGGTAATTAATAAGGCATTGGAAAACCTCCCTGGTCTTTGTGGTTGAATCTGTGTTTGAAATTCACTGCTTGACTGAGGGACCTTACAGATAATTGTATATGCGGGTTACAGAGATGAGATAGTCATTCAAAAATCATGTTAAACACTATTATTGCACACAGTGACTCCATGCAACTTACTATGTGACTTGTTAAGCACATTTTTACTCCTGAACTTATTTAGGCTTGCCATAACAAAGGGGTTGAATACTTATTGACTCAAGACATTTCAGCTTTTCATTCTGAATGAATTAGTACCATTTTGTAAAAACATCATTCCACTTTGACATGATGGGATATTGTGTGTAGGCCAGTGACACAAAATTCAGAATGTGGAAAACCTCATGGGGTGTGAAGACTTTCTGAAGGCACTGTAGGACATCTGTTTCAGGAAACAGCGACTGTAAACAGTACAGCAAACAAATACAGTACTGAAAGTGATGAGATCCCAACACTTATAGCAAATGTCTAGACCACACTAGCCCACATCCTGTGAAACCTTGTTCCTGTTCCAATAATAACCAATCATGTTTACCTACAATATTGAGAAGCCCTTTGCTTTTTATTTGACTAATCGATTCTTGCCGGTCTTTACGTTGATTAAGGGTTGTTGTTTCTTCCAAGCCAGGTTTGTCACCTCTTTTCAGTACTGGGATATAGTGTTCACCTCATCTTGTCTGAATTTGTCTGCTTGTTCCTGAGGGCGTGTAAAGACAGCCAACAACAGTGCTGGACTATTTCCTTTCTCCATTGTAAAGGACCTGTCACACACAGTCCATCTGACACCACCATTATGTGCTAGACTACACAGAGAGAGAGGGAGAGAGAGAGGGCGAGAGAGAGAGAGAGAGAGAGAGAGAGAGAGTGAGAGGGGGAGAGAGAGAGAGAGAGAGAGAGAGAGAGAGAGAGAGAGGGGAGAGAGAGGGGGAGAGAGGAGAGAGAGGGGGGAGAGAGGAGGGGAGAGAGAGAGGGGGAGAGAGAGAGGGGTGGGGAGAGAGAGTGAGGGGAGAAGGGAGGAGCGAGAGAGAGTGAAGAGGGAAGAGAGCAAGAGAGGTGAGAGAGGGGAGGAGAGGAGGGAGGGAGGAGAGGAGAGGAGGGGAGAGAGAGGGGGGAGGAGAGAGAGGGGAGAGAGAGAGGAGAGAGAGGGAGAGAGAGGGAGAGAGAGGAGGAGAGAGGGGAGAGAGAGGGAGAGGGAGAGAGGGGAGAGAGAGAGAGAGAGGAGGGAGAGAGAGAGAGGGAGAGAGGAGAGAGAGAGGGAGAGAGGGGAGAGAGGGGAGGAGAGAGAGAGAGAGAGAGGAGAGAGGGGAGGGAGGAGAGGATGAGAGAGAGAGAGAGGGAGAGAGAGAGAGAGAGAGAGATGAGGAGAGAGAGAGAGGGGGAGAGAGAGGAGAGAGATAGAGAGAGAGAGAGAGAGAGAGAGGGGAGAGAGAGAGAGAGAGAGAGAGAGGGAGAGAGAGAGAGAGAGAGGAGAGAGAGAGGAGAGAGAGAGAGAGAGAGCTGAGAGAGAGAGAGAGAGAGAGGAGAGGAGAGAGAGAGAGAGAGAGAGAGAGAGGAGAGGGCAACCTTGGGAACAAACTGAAATCTGGCTAAGGCTTCTTCTGTTCACTCTTTATCAGGGAACACAAATAACCCTCCTGTTAAGGCCAGCACTCAACACGTGACAGATGTATGTGTGTGTGTTCCTCAGGACCTGTGTGGAGTGTCATCTACAAGCAGAAGACGAGGCCACAGAGGAGTGCGTCCAAAGGTGCAGCATCCCTCACGTCTTCGTCAACAATTCCACAGGTTAGTTACTCCTGCCTGTCCGTCCGTCTTTCTGTCCGAACCGTTTATAGACACGAGTAGCCGAATCATGACTGATAGGATTCAAATTAATTCTGTGAAGAGCGAAATGAGAACTAGAGAGAGAGAACCTCAGAAACAGCATGACACCGACCTGTCCAGATTGACCGCTTGTTTTAATCAAATGTGTGATTGCTAGGCTTGATGCCAGACTATGTCTGCATCCAACAATGGTACACTGTTTCCTTGCCAACCTTGATGAAGAGGTTTCTGGGGGAACTTTCCCTTGTCTGGCCCTTTCTCTTCCCTTTTTAATATGATCACCCCACGTTGTTTGCCCCGCGTGGGTACTAAACAGACTAGCATGTAAAGTTCCCCCATGGGTCAGAGATCTGGAGGTATGCTGGCCCGTCCTGCGTCAAGAAGTGTCTCTCTTTGCCCCTGTCTTCACTCTCTCTCTTCAACCCTCTCCCTCTCCATCAGAACACTGTCTGGGTCCGGTGTTCCTCTGACACTAGACAAAGGGGAACATATTATTTACCATGTCCTACAGATGGGGCTATTGTGGTGCTGGTTGAAAATACAAGGAACTGATTCTTGTAGGTTTGTTCCTTTCAAGGGGAGCTTATTTTGAACCCACACTAATGCACGCTGAGAGGTGTGTCTGATCATCGCACCAGATCTTCAGGACTCAGATGTGAAATGCAATGGTGTGACACGCACACACGCACACACATTCACACAACATAGATCTTGGCCTTTGATATGGAAATAATATTGGCAGCAGAGTAGAGAGGAGGGTATCCTCTTACGTCCTATTACAATGCAGAGGGAAGTTGATATATGGCGTGTTCAGTCATCCCATGTTCATAGCTGTGCATGTGTCCACGTTCCTTTTCAGAACACGATGAGAGCCGGTCCACGCTGTGTACCCTAAAGAGCGAGAACAACTGCTTCATCTCTTTCAGTGTGGTGGCCGGAGACACGGGGAGCACTGTGTATAATCTAAAGATGTACGGTAAGGTCAAACGCCACACCTTGGGCCAGATTCACCGGGAGGTTTTTGAACGTCACACAACCGTATGAACAGTGAGAGAAGGAAGGTCGTGTAAGCGAAGGAACGAGGCCAGAGGTTTAAGTGAAAGTAGACAATGATGGGGAATCGTTTTATACAGTCCTTTCCGAAAGTAACGAGTTCAACTGGTAAAGGAGCTTAGTGAATCTGATGGGGCCGGTCTTACAGTAAGTCCGTTAACAGGCAGAAAATCTCTGGGAAACATTGGAAACGGAATGCCCAATGATCTGCTTGCCACATTATTTTTGCATGTTTTATTACCTTTATTTAACTAGGCAAGTCGGTTAAGAACAAATTCTTATTGACGACGACGGCCTACCCCGGCCAAACGCGGACGACGCTGGGCCAATTGTGCGCCGCCCTGTGGGACGCCCAATCACAGCCGGTTGTGATACAGCCTGGAATCTAACCAGGGTGTCTGTAGTGACGCCTCAAGGTGCAGTGCCTTAGACCGCTGCGCCGCTCTGGAGCAAATTATGAGTCTGATCACTGTAATGATCAGACTCATCATGTGACCAATATAAAATATATATTCATAACATTAGCATAAAAGTTCTCAATTTCTATCACAACCAGGGTAACGGTTACTGTAATGATCAACAAATTTATCTCGCTAAGTGTGCTAACAAAACTTGCTATTACAATTACACCTCGAAAAAGTGTCTCTGTGATGACTACGGACGTAACTGTGTGTGTGTGTCTCTCTCTCTCTCTCTCTCTCTCTCTCTGTCTCTCTCCATCCCTCCAGACTGTCCTGAGCCCCCCAACATAGTTATGATAGTACTGGGGGTCTCTCTGTCCATCCTCACCATCGGCCTCATCCTGCTGGTGGTGTGGAAGCTGCTGATCTCGGTCCACGACCGCAGTGAGGTTGCCAAGTTTGAGGCCGAGAGGGCAAAGGCTAAATGGCAGTCGGTAAGATGGTGTCCTTGTCCTCATTTGCTCTGTCTCATGTCAGTTACTTTGAAATTCTTGTATAATTTACTGTTAAACTGTTTTTTTTTCTTTCTTCACAGGGTACAAACCCTCTGTTTAGAAGCTCGACATCAACGTTTAAAAATGTAACTTATAAAAGCACAGGGGGACCGAAAGTTGATATTCATTCAATGGATGGCTACTGATGATGACATCAGCTTTTATATGTAAAATATTTACCAGCAGTTGAGTGCACTGGAAGTCCGTTAGGGCAGTTGTGGAGATATTTATGTTGTATAGTATCTATGTGTGTGTGTGTGTGTGTGTATTTGTGTGTGTGTGTGTGCGTGCGTGCATATGTGCGTGTGTGTGTGTGTGTGTGGTGTAAGGACAAATTGTAATCACCACATTGTGCAACATTGTATCACTCCAAAAGGTCTGGATCTTCTTCAGGGATCTCATATCAGCAGACAGACAATGGAATGTCTAGCTATGAATCATCTCTACATGAAATGACTTTGATTTTGCTGCTCTTAAAGTTGTCTCTGGTACAAACGCTCTGCTGAACTGAACACTGGATTTTCCCATTTAGGTTGTTACAGATGTAGGATTTTAATTTGATCACCCTGTTGCAGGAGAACTTTCCTGCAATGCAGGAAATGTAAAACTTGTAGTGTATTTGAGATTTTAAAAGGTTTCTGAAGTTTGTAATTTCCGCTTTGAAATGTCAGATTTGTCCTTTAATTGTAATCCACATAATCATTTACATTTCTGGTTGCTGCAGGGTTATTTTCTTGATGTAGCAAATTGGCTCAAATTAAGAACCTACATCTTTACTTTTTTTCATAGACTTTGGGTTGGGACATAGGTAGCCTAAAACTGAGAATAAGCTGAGTAGGCTTGATACTACTGCAATAATGTTTCATGTTTTTTGTATTATGAATGTTTTGTTTTGGGTTTTGAGTCGAGGCTGAGCCTTGAATTATGTAATCTTGATTGGAATAATTGATTAACTTTAATGTATGGCGCAAAAATAAAGTTGAACTTTTGAGTTGTTGCCACATCATCAGGTTCGTCATGTTTTGATTTATTATCGTTGAGTGTAAATTATGGAAACCTATTGTTAAGTATTATTTGAAATAGACTGTCAATGTTCTTCTAAAACGTGTGTAAAACCATAAAAGCCGACCCCCGCCCAAAAATTGTCTGGAAGAAATGTAGGCTATGCTGCCTTTTACTACCCCGCAGAGACCTTGGGCCGTGACGTCGCGATTACCCAAACTTTCGGAAAGTTCTTCAGGAGAAAAACAACCAAGGAATGTTCGAACTCCTGCCTTTTTATCCCGCAACTTGTCGTCGAAATGAGAATATATTTATCACGCTGTACAGAATCTTTAGGAGTGCTCTTGTTCATCTTTGCAATAGTCTTTGTGAATAGCTGCGACTGTGTGATTGAAGACGATGTGGTGTTGGAGAAAAAAGATCTTTCCGAACTCTACAGTAAGTTCAGCTCAGACTGCATCGAACATCAAAATGTGTCCACTAGTAGCCTACTGTTCAGTTTTTTTTAAGAATTATAAATGATAGGTCAGTCATGCAAGTCAGGACAAGAACGTCTACAATAAGAAAGACTCCTGTGTACGCAAGTGTGGTATACTGTATGTGCAAGACAAGATATTTGCATAGGCTTCTGTAGACTACAGCGCTGCGCCGCTGGATGCATGCGTTGTATTATTCTCGGTTTCGATTATGGAAAAATACAATAAACAAATGAGAAAAGGTAGTTCAATTGTTGTGTAATCTGGACTGGAAGTACTGCAAAATGATTTCGTGATAAGAACATGTTGCCCTTATTATGCATGATCAATTAATGAATGGACTCATCATGTGACCATCAGGTTTCTGATGCAGATTGGACAGGTCAGAAAGAATAAAACATCAACATTGATGCTGTTATGGGTAGAGGGACGGACAGATTAGGGTCAGGTAAAGGTAACCATGGATAGACTGTTTGCACAGTATAACAACTGTAGGCTGTAGAGGGCATGTTTCCCTGGTGCAGACAGGAGAGAGCTCAAATTGGGTCATGGAATTATGTCAAAGGAATGACAGAAGGACACACACATTTTTATTTTATGTTAATTTAACCTTTATTTAACTAGGCACACATACACACAGAGAGAGAGAGAGAAACAGGCTCAGACATGTTGTTTGGTTGGGCACAGAGAGTAGCCCTGACCATGACCTAATCTCCAGTCTCCAGTTTCATTGAACTTTAATTGTTTATCGGATGTGACAATCTAGGCTAGTGGTAATGTTGTTATGGTAATGTTATTATGCATAGGCCTAATAAAACATTTTAGCAGCCTATAAACATTCACACTTGTTTCAGACATGTGTATAAGGAGAATGACACGGATAGGCCCCTGAACAATAAACAGTTCGGAACAATACGTGCATATATATTATGACGATCATTTGTGAAGTTGTTGTGCGTTTTGGTCTTCGGCCCGTTTTTTTCGAGTGTTCGTGAACACAAAACATTTTCTCGAGGAAAGCCGAAGTTCGGAGCCGAAGTCTACGCCCCATCATCGGTCATTGGTCAACAGTAGGGATTCTTCAATAATGGGTTTGTTGCCATTCAACAATAGATGACTCGTATTCATGCCATTTTTTTTAACTTGAGAAATACTGCGCCAAACATCATAGTTAGATTTAAAATTGCGCAACTAAGATCTCGGCAAAAACGTCAAAATTAATGACAGATATCTTTTTAAAATGTTTATTAATTCTGACTGTTTCAGGGAAGTGTATACTGGCTATGGCTTCTCAAGTTGGACAAACAGTACTTTTTCTCGTTTTTCAAGCAAAGGTCTTTTAAGGGAGTATGCGAGCACACTCGTTCAGTCCAGCAGAACCGAAGCATGCGGGAAGCCTTAAGACAGGGCCTTTTAGTGCTCAAACACCAATATTGGTGTCGTAGAGAGAGCATAGTGACGTTTACAGTAGAAGATGCAATTATTCTTCACCACTAACCTACATTTCCATCCATCAATCCCTCTATTCCTAGACAAGGGTCTGTTCATCATGGAGAGTACCCAGCTGAAGCGCTGCATCTCCTCCTCCTCCTCTAACCTGGTCCTGGAGAGCTGTGAGAGGCCCACCCGCCATATGCTGTGGAAGTGGGTGTCTCGCCACCGTCTCTTCAATCTGGGTAGCAGCCTCTGTCTGGGCCTGAACATCAGCGACTCCACCCAGCCCCTGGGCACCTTCGAGTGTGACTCACCCCTCCGGACCCTGTGGTGGAGGTGCAATGGGAACACGTTGTACGGGGCGTCCCAGCTGAAGCTGTCCGTGGCTGGACGCCTGGTGGTGGTCAAGAGGGCCAGTTATCATCAGTGGCGGAGGTACTCTACACCAGGGGAGGGGCCATGTGCCTATCCTTATGAGGGTAAGTAGTAAACATTAGTGATGCGTGGGTCAGCTGTTTGTTCACCCGCACCCGCCCGCAATTGCTAATAACCCATTCGTAACCGCCCGACTATATTTATGATAAATTGAAAATCTGAGGCTCGCACCCGACCCTAACCCGCAAATATAGAAAAAGCGCTGTACAGTCAGAGAAGGTGGAACGATTTTTTGAGAAGCCTTTGTAGATAGGCATATGATACTGCTTATAATTTCCTCAAATTTTGGTAGACTATTTTTCAGTCAACGTCTGTAATTAGACATGTGCAGCTTCTCTTCTGTCATTACTTGTTGCCCTAGAAGACTAAATAAACATTTGCCCATCAGAATAATGTCATAAATGCTTCTATGTAGTTGACATAGATAAAGTTTGTTTTCTCTATTCTCTTTCGTTTCTGCTTCTCTTGCAGCGCAAAGACATTTCAGGACCGGGGTGAAAATGCAATTTGCAGAATTTCCAAATTACATCAGTTTGACCGGTTTTAAGAAAATGAAAAGCTGTTAAAATGACCCAACATGTTTTTGATAAGATTTCAGTTAGTTTTGGATGCATATTCTATGTGGTTGAAATTCTATCAGCTTCTATTATGCTGATAAAGATAGCACCTTTACAGACGGTTCCTAACAGCGCATTCATTCTCTCAAGATGCTGAATGAAATAAATCATATTTCTCCACTCCTGTTTACACTTGGTGATAGGGCTGAGAATTGCCAGGGACCTCACAATACGCTATTATCAAATCAAATCCAATTTTATTTGTCACCTGAGCCGAATACAACAGGTGTAGACGTTACCGTGAAATGCTTACTTTACAAGCCCTTAACCAACAATGCAGTTAAAGAAATAGAGTTAAGAAAATATTTACTAAATAAACTAAAGTAAAACATTTGATTAAAACTAACACAATAAAATAACAATAACAAGGCTATATACAAGGGGTGCCGGTACCGAGTAAGTGTGCAGGGGTACAGGTTAGTTGAGGTAATTTGTACATGTAGGTAGGGGTAAAGTGACTATGCATAGATAAAAACAGCAAGTAGCAGCACTGTACAAAACAAATGGAGGGGAGGTGTCAATGTAAATAGTCCGGGTGGCCATTTGATTAATTGTTCAGCAGTCTTATGGCTTGGAGGTAGAAGCTGTTAAGGAGCCTTTTGGACCTAGACTTGGCGCTCCGGTACCGCTTACCGCGTGGAAGCGGAGAGAACAGTCTATGACTTTGGTGACTGGAGCCTTTGACAATTTTTTGGGCCTTCCTCTGACACCGCCTAGTATATACTGTAGGTCCTGGATGGCAGGAAGCTTGGCCCCAGTGATGTACTGGGCCGTATGTACTACCCTCTGTAGCGCCTTGGATGCCGAGCAGTTGCCATACCAGGCGGTGATGCAACAGGTCAGGATGCTCTCGATGGTGCAGCTGTAGAATTCTTTGAGGATCTGGGGACCCATGCCAAATCTTTTCAGACTCCTGAGGAGGAAAAGGTGTTGTCGTGCCCTCTTCACGACTGTCTTGGTGTGTTTGGACCATGATAGTTTGTTGGTGATGTGGACCCGCTCCACTACAGCCCCTTCGATGTTAATGGGGGCCTGTTCGGCCCTCCTTTTCCTGAAGTCCACACTCAGCTCCTTTGTCTTGCTCACGTTGAGGGAGAGGTTGTTGTCCTGGCACTGCACTGCCAGGTCTTTGACCTCCTCGATACTTAAGTGCCAATACGATATGAATTGGGATTCTCACGGTTCTATATATGTATTGCAATTCAATATTGTTCCAAAAATATTGCTTACGATACGATAAATTGTCAAAAATAGTATCCCGATAAATAATTCATTTATTCAGAAGTTAATATTATTAGACTATGAGAAGTTCTAGACCTACAGTCAGTGTCCAGGTCAGCTGCTATTTTAACCTATCTGAACAGTACAGTTCCCTAGATGCGCCATTTTGAAGTCCCTGTCCTGTGACTCAAATTTGTATAGAGCCTCACCATCATCACGCATATCATTGCCAGCACTGCTGTAATCCACTTTTACCACTTCACCAAATCTTTCCCAAACATTAGACTACTACTGGCCCTCCCTTCCATTTCATTTGAACTCTCCATTTTCTTATCGAATTAAACTCCGACATTGTTCCAAAAAGCATTTGGCAATCGGTGTGTATTTGGCACTCTAATGTTTAGGCTTAGGCCCTAATGTTTAGGCTTAGGCTAGCCTACGCACTCACGCCAGATAAAACAAATAAAAGAAAAAACCTCATTGTAGCCTATTCATACGAATTGCATAAGAATGAGACATTTATGTATTTTTAATGCATTGTTTGCTCTTTATTCAACCCGCCCGCCATCCACCCGTCCTTCATCCGCACGATATTTCATGATACTAA
Source organism: Salmo trutta (assembly GCF_901001165.1). NCBI lineage: Eukaryota > Metazoa > Chordata > Actinopteri > Salmoniformes > Salmonidae > Salmo > Salmo trutta. The sequence continues at coordinate 45,906,949 of NC_042962.1, forward strand.
TCCCACCCGCCCTGTGGATATAACCGCAGGGGACTGCGGGTTATAAGTCAACCCGCGCATCACTAGCATACCTAGTATATTATAGTAGTGACATGCACTGACTGACCTCTTTCTACACAGACAGTTTCATTGAGACCCAGTTGGTTTGATATTAACGCAGCCATGCAAATGCTAATCATCCCTTACATAAGAAAACCAACAGACTGGCTCACTCTATAACCGTGAACATGAGCCCAAAGAGTGACAATGTTTTTCTCTGTAGAGATCCACACACTGTTGGGTAATGCCCACGGCATGCCTTGTGCCCTGCCGTTCAAATACAACAACAAGTGGTACTCAGAGTGCACGGCAGAGGGGCGCGAGGACCACCATCGCTGGTGTGCCACCACCAGTCGATACGACCAGGATGAGAAATGGGGCTTCTGTCCCAGTCAAGGTGATGCACACACACACACACACACACACACACACACACACACACACACACACACACACACACACACACACACACACACACACACACACACACACACACACACACACACCAGTATTGTTGTACAGTGTGGGTTTGATCGAATTTCTTCGATACAACACAACCATGATAATATTCAAATGTCTCTGTCTCTGCCTCCAGAGTTGAGCTGCGACACGTTCTGGGACTCGAACCAGGAGAGCCGTGCGTGTTACCAGTTCAACCTGTACACCATCCTGACGTGGAGCCAGGCCTACTCCTCCTGCCTGGCCCAGGGAGGAAGTCTACTCAGCATCACTGACCTCACTGAACAGATGTACATCAGAGGTAGGACAACTCGTCTCTATAACTATTTTATCACTATATTTAATAGTTCTGTCTAAACATTTAAAACTTTATTTGAACTTTAGTCAGGAAAGGAGAGAAGGTGGGTGGTATGGTCTGAGCTACACATACTGTATAAACTGTATAAACTATAAACTCTTAGGTGCGGTATTATGCCTTAAAACGGACTTGTGTTCATAGTTTTGCTTATTCAGGTTGGAGAAAGGACGAGGCGTTTTGCCCAGAGTTAGTGGTGTTCATGTGTGTGGTTCTGTGTCTTTCAGAGCGGTTGGCTGACGTGGGAGTGATGGTGTGGATCGGACTGAACCACCTGAGTGAGAGAACAGGGTGGCAGTGGTCTGATGGAGCTCCTCTAGCCTTGGTTAACTTCACCTCGGGTAAGAGACTTGGGCTGCTTTCCAACCTTTTCATTCCCACTCCAAGGCCCAGATTCCTCCTTTAAGATGTGAATGAACAGCATTGGCGTTAGTAATAAGATGTAATAGCTTCATGTAGCCCTCTGAAGTGGAGTTTCTGGCCATTTTGCTCAGACCGGTCCAGTCCATTTGGATCTCAGCGGGGAGAATCAAGAAGTTCCTGCTGTAGAAGTGGTGGGAGCCAGAAATGTGTGTTTGAAACTAGGCCAACGTTTCTCCCTTTCTACCTGTAACTCCCCCGTTACCCGTGTTGGTCTCTCCCAGGCCTGTCATCCAGCCCTCTGCAGGACAACAGGCAGTGTGGAGTGTATAATTCAGCCTCGGGGGGGCACCAGTGGCAGAGTCTGTCCTGTGAGTCTGCTCTACCCTACATCTGTAAGAAGACCCCCAATGACACCAGGAGAGCTGAGCCTCTAGGTAAGACATCAGTGGTCCTATATGTTTCATATTGTGGCCCTAACCTGGTCCCATATCTGTTTGTGCAAAACAGTGTTTGACATGACAATGAGTGACAAAGAGTTGGCATGATAGCACAAACAGACTGGCGCTCAGTCTATTGTTACCTTAGTGCTCAGCCATTGTACTACAAGAAATTATTAATAATCTGCACTGTAACGGAAAACTGTAAATTATACAGTCATTTGGGGTATTTTCAACAGTGAAATACTCTGAAATGTTTTGCTGCAGCATACTGTAAATGATGGTGCATTGTGTGAAAATGTTGTGGGCGGGGCATAGAATTGCTGTATTTCGAATGGTACTGTAATTCCAACCCACAGAATACAGTACTGCACCTCATCTTTGTAGCGCCAAAAACCTTTTGACAACTAGTGGGTGCATGGTAGTGTTGTTTCTGGCTAATTAACATATTTTGAGGCGTGCCTTGTAATAGGCTATATTTGTTGCACCTGGAAGTGAGAATGCTGTAGCAGTTTAACTCCTATGTGGTTATAGTGCCCCACAGTAGGGGACAGAATGGAGTGGCAGCAAGTCTTAAACCTTGTCCTTTTGTTCTGTTTTGCACTGTAGTCACTGCCAGTTTGGAAGCCTTTGTTAAGGCCTCTAGAAGGGCAAGTGATATAAAACACCAAATTGTAATTAATATACTGTAATGTAAACACTTTACCTAGCAGCCACCCTGCTTGCTACTGTAAAATGCTGTGAAATAGAAACCCCTCCCCGCAATGAATTTTATGAATTCATCCGTTCATCCATTCATCCATTCATCCGTTCATCCATTCATCCGTTCATCCATTCATCCATTCATCAGTTCATCCATTCACCCATTCACCCGTTCATCCATTCATCCGTTCATCCGTTCATCCGTTCATCCATTCATACGTTCATCCGTTCATCCATTCATCCGTTCATCCGTTCATCCATTCATCCTTTCATCCGTTCATCCATTAATTCATTAATTCATTCCGATTATGGTAGCATTCACTTTTTTTTTTTTTTTTACAGTATAACACAGTATAATACAGTATAATACAGTATATGTTAAGGTATTGTACTGTGTGTTATTACACAGTACTTGCTTTGATACCGTATTTATGTTACAGTAGGTGTACTGTTATATGACGTACAGAATTTTACCTGCCACCGAGCTGCCTGTAAGCTACTGTCAGATTCACAGTAACCTGTTTACATTGTGGTTTATAGGTGGTGATTACATGTAGAGGCTGATAAAAAAAGGTCCGTCTGGCTCTAGGGCCTAGGGAATTATTCATCTGCATCCCAAATAGCACCCTATTCCCTATAGAGTGTGCTACTTTTGACCAGGGCTCATAGGGCTTTGGTCAGAAATAGTGCATTATGTAGGGGATAGGGTGCTACTTGGGACTGATGCACAGAGTTTGGTTGTGTTTGGTACCTGAGTCAGCTGCCTCTGTCTGGCTCAAGAGGGCTTGGTGAGCTATCCCATTTGTCATATTCTTATACACAGTCTACAACCAGTACTTGTTAACAGTTCAAAACAGCCCTTTCTAATAGGTTAAACTGCATAACCATGAGCAACGTTTGGCTGTTTGTTTTGGTTGATACGGATGACTCAATCGTTTCTGTCTGACTCGAGAGTCGTCTGTTCCAACACGATGTTCTCTCCAACAAGAACTGTTGAATGGTACTGAAAAACCTTCTCTAACAGATCAGCATTTGGGCACAGCTTGGTTGTTTTTTTCCTGTTATTTATTCCAGTGCCAGTCGAAGTCTTGTTATTTGTTCCAGTGCCAGTAGAAATTCTGAGTCACTCCGGTGAGTAATGTCGTTTGACTGATCCTACGAATAGAATGGGAGAGGAGCTTCAGCTAACAGCTCGACAGCTGGGTTCTACCTGGAACATGAACTCTTGACCTCGGCTTCTTCCACGCTAGGCTATAACAGGGCTATAACAGAAAACATAGGTAGTACACCTCCATTTGAGAATGTTTCCACCTAGGACCAAACTTCTATTTACTGCTTTCTTTCATTTATATTTCTCCAGAGTGATGAACGACACTTGGAAGAGTGGCAATGCGAGATTACTCTTTTGTGTGTATGCATTGATATGTAGGCTATGTGTGCCTTTTTTTTTAAATGTATGTAGTTCTGTCCTTGAACTGTTCTTGTCTATTGATGTGCTGTATTATGTCATTCTGTATTATGTTTCATGTTTTGTGTGGACCACAGGAAGAGTAACTGCTGCTTTTGCAACAGCCAACGGGGATCCTAATAAAATACCAATACCAAACACTTGGACCTTTTCTCTCTTTACCCCTAAATCTTAGAATGACAGGTGCTGATGTTTTTGTGCTGAATTGGACCGTTACCTCTCGTCTCTTTTCCTCTCCGTCACCCGCCCCCAGATAACTGGCAGTACTACCGCACGGTGTGTTCTGAGGGCTGGCTGGCCCACAACCGTTACTGCTACAAAGCCCTGGCAGAGGCTGAGGCAGGGAGCTGGGAGGACTCCTCCACTGCCTGTAAATCCATAGGGGCCAACCTCACCAGCCTACACTCGCTATCTGATGTAGAACTGTTGCTGGGCCTGCTTGTTAACGGTGAGTCTGGATCTGAGCTTCTATATTCTAGTATGTGGTGTATAGTGTGTTCTATGTTCTGGGATAGTGTGGACATAAAGGATCATGGGATGGTGTATAGTGTGTTCTATGTTCTGGGATTGTGTAGACATCATAAAGGATCATGGGACGGTGTATAGTGTGTTCTATGTTCTGGGATAGTGTGGACATCATAAAGGATCATGGGACGGTGTATAGTGTGTTCTATGTTCTGGGATTGTGTAGACATCATAAAGGATCATGGGACGGTGTATAGTGTGTTCTATGTTCTGGGATTGTGTAGACATCATAAAGGATCATGGGACGGTGTATAGTGTGTTCTAGGTTCTGGGATAGTGTGGACATCATAAAGGATCATGGGACGGTGTATAGTGTGTTCTATGTTCTGGGATTGTGTAGACATCATAAAGGATCATGGGACGGTGTATAGTGTGTTCTATGTTCTGGGATAGTGTGGACATCATAAAGGATCATGGAACGGTGTATTGTCTTTTAAGTCGTTTTTTTTAATGTTGACAAATCAACTAAGTATGGTGTGTGTGTGTGTGTGTGTGTGTGTGTGTGTGTGTGTGTGTGTGTGTGTGTGTGTGTGTGTGTGTGTGTGTGTGTGTGTGCGTACATTTACATTTATGTGTGTACTGTAGTCTCAGGGTCTGGCTCAGAGGTGTGGATCGGCCTGATAAAGAAGCTGTCGTCCTCAGCTGTAGAGTGGTCAGACGGCTCTCCAGTCGACCTCACTCTCTGGCACATGCACCATCCTACCCATAGCAACAGTCAGCTCTGTGCCAAGACTGACATAACGGTACAGTCGACTGAATCCTTTTCACGGATGACTACAGTTTGCGGTTGGTTCGTCGTCTTTATTTGACTGAATATAGTAAACGACTCTAATATGTGTGTGTGTTTGTCCTAGGAGGGGAACTGGCTGTTGGCACCATGCGATGAGAAGCTCCCTGCAGTGTGTAGGAGAGCAGGACTTCTGTCCCTACTCCCCACTGGAGCATGGGACGAGGGCTGTCCTGAGGTAGGCACACACACACAAACACACACACACACACACACACACACACACACACACACACACACACACACACACACACACACACACACACACACACACACACACACACACACACACACACACACACACACACACACACACTCACACTCACACTCACACACACAGATGATCTGATAAGAAACCCTACAAGGTATCTGCATATGTCCTAGCCCCGAGCAGAAGAATGCATATCTGCCATATCCAAATTGAAATTCAACATAGCTCTCTTATCAATCTTAACCCAACTGTTTCCAGAAGAACTTCATGGCACCATGCGTTGTTGATTCCATACATCCTTTGTCAGACAGAGGTTCCGTGGAATGCTGTGTGGTCAGAATAGTGGCGTTCCACATATCCAGACATGCATTACCATTACAGTGAAAGAGCCTGGTTGGGTTCAGATCCGGGGTTTGGGCGAGTCTGCTCTGCGTTCAGTACAATGAGCTGATTCAACAGCTAGATGACGTATTGTCTGACTGTCATGTGGTGTTGTGACCTCTGTTTACGAGGACATAAGCAGATTGACTCATAAGGGCTGTTTCACTGTTTCATCATGTCCTAAAACGGACAGGAAAAAGCCCTGGAGGTGTAGTATCAATGGGCACTAAAAAATATGGGACTTCACAGAATAAATACTTTTTTCAGAGACTGTATTTGATTATTTTCAGGCCATGTTGTGAAATTCACACAGTCACCCGAGCTGTGTTCATTGAAAACGGCCTCAGTTGGAAAGGGATTTGACAACATAAAGAGAGAATCTCCTTCATCGCGGACGAACTGGTGTACGTTCCTTCCACACGCACGTGTTGGAAAGTGTTGGCTGCCGTTGGTCATCAAGTGTGTATGGGGAGGTGGGAGTGAAATGTAGGACACTTGTCAAAACACTACTACTTCCTGTCCCTAAGACAGTTCCCAAAAGTGCCCCCCCCCAAGCCCCCTCCAGTCCTAACAGATGGGCCCAGTCATAGCCCTAACCCCCACCCCCCCACCCCCTAACCCCTAACCCCAATCCTCCACGTGTGTTTGCTTGTATTAGCCACTGCCCGTCTACTGCTAATTCCAAACTATGCGGCTCTTACTGCCAGAATGTTTGGAGTGTAACACAATCCAGTCAGCTTGGCCGGCTCTCCTGAGCTTGTTGCAATTCTTGTACATCGGCCCAGACTCTTTTCAGGTGTCTGTGTGTATAGACATGGAGTAATGTGTGAGTCTGGCTCCCACCTCTAGTCTTATCTCCTCCAGTATATTCAGCGCATTGTCTTGGCTGGTCTCACTCTTGGATGGTGTCTGCGGTAGAAACAATCACACGTATAATGTTTTTATTTTATTTTATTCATTTCATCTAACTGAGATACAGGTGTAGGATCCTCATTTGATCACTCGTTTGTTCCTTCGAATGTGCCTGCACGGCAGGAAATGCAAACTTGTAGTGTATTCGAGGTTAAAAAAGGTTTCTAAAGTTTGTCATTTCCACTTTAATTTCAGACTTAACTTGCCGTAACAAAAAAATTGATCAACCCCTACAGACAATGTCTTTTGATTATAATCCACATAATAATTCACATTTCCTGCTGCTGTGCAGGATTATTTTCCTACTGTAGCAAACTGGCTCAAAGTAACATCCTACATCTGTATGTCTTCCCCACAGGATTGGATGCGGAAGGGACACTCTTGCTACATGGTGACGAGCCACGAGCAGAGCTATGAAGACGCTGTCAAGGGTTACTACTGCAAGGCTCCTCTGGTCACAGTGGAAAACAGGTCTGACTTCTGACTTAGACTTCTTAACCATTTCTTACACGCTGCACCTTAAAAGGGAACTCCCATATTTCGTAGCGACAAAAATGCATTCTTATGAATGATTGAATGATTGTTGATTTCTCTCCATGGCAGGTTTGAGCAGGCCTTTCTGAACAGCCTGGTGAGTGAGATGGGAGCTAACGGTAGCGTATATTACTGGACGGCCCTACAAGACCAGGGTAACCATGGAGAGTACAGCTGGCTGGGTGGACACAACGGATCCCCCCTACCTCTGCTCTATACAAACTGGAACAGACATCAGCCAGGTAGGGAAGGGAGACGTGGTGGGGTAGGCTGTAGCGCCCTATACTCTATGTTCCAGGTAGAAGTTGCCCCTTAACCACAGATCCAGGGTCAGATTACCCAGCAATGTATACTAACGGCTATCAGTATGGTAAGGAAACCAATCTGACCATGGATCAGTGGATAGAGACAAACTTCAACTTACTCTATGTCAATTAACAATAGTCTCTCTGGTAAACACTACTGTTTTGTCGTGGTGGATTGAGTGATTTATGAGAGCTATGCTGTTTCCTCTATTCACCTCTGTTCTTCCAGACCACTCCACTGTCAACAGTCTTCCCTTTCTTACCCACTGGCATGTGGTCTCGATCACACAGACCAGCTCCACTTAGACAGCAATAGGGCTGAGACAGAACAGACAGAACAGACAGACAGAAAGACAGACATAGTTAGTGGTTAGTTTAGCCCCAGGTGGATGTGTCGGCTGTCTACTGTCCTTCATTCACCCCCCTTCACTTCACACTGTGGCATAGTCCCAAATGGCACCCTATTCCCTATGTAGTGCTCTACTTTAGGGGTGCACTGTGAAGGGACTGGCCGAATAGAGTACCATTTGGGATGCTGCCTATGATTAATGAGTTGAAGTGTAATTTAGGTTTCACAATCTCAACTTCCTTCAGTCAGTGTGAGAGCATCGTTAATCATGCTGTTGCTATGGTGAAGTGACAGGACGACTTTGAAGTAGAATTCCCATCATTTAGTTAATAAAATACTGTGGTGCCAACACTCTAACCAATGCATGCTTAGCTTGGCATTGTGGATCTGTTTCTCACAGCTCAGTCTCTTTCTTTCTTTCTTTCTTTCTTTCTTTCTTTCTTTCTTTCTTTCTTTCTTTCTTTCTTTCTTTCTTTCTTTCTTTTTTGTCTCTCTCTCTCTCTCTCTCTCTCTCGCTCTCCCTCTCTCTCTCCTCCCCTCTCTAGTCAGTGCAGGTGGCTGTGTGGCTATGACAGGCGGCCAGGCCTTGGGTCACTGGGAAGTGAAGGACTGCAAATCCCAGAAGGCCTTGTCAGTGTGTAAACAGAGCGTCAGTGGTTACCAGGAGGTCCTATTCCCTACAGTCCATATTGACGCTTACGCCCCCTGTCCTCCAGGCTGGGAGTCACACTCCGGCCTGCTCCACTGTTACAAGGTCATCTGCCTTTCCTTCTCTTCTCCTTTATCTCTTTTCCTCTATTTCTCATGTCAATGCTTATGCTACCACTCTGAGAGAGTATGACATGATCACTGGAATTCTCTAAATAATGGAGTTTGCCCCATCAGCTGTCACTTGAAAACCAACGCAGATAAGGAGATGCTGTAGTCAAGGCGACGTAGTGTTATTGTTGACTGTGGTCCTCAGGCGTTCCACAGCGAGAAGGTCCTGATGAAGCGGTCGTGGGAAGACGCTGACTTCTTCTGCCAGGCTCTAGGAGCTCAGCTGGCCAGCTTCCACCACTACAAGGAGCAGGTCTTCGTCAAAGGACTCCTCCA